>NC_141918.1:47383712-47686742 GCF_057802395.1 Ceratotherium simum simum | reverse complement strand
GATGGTCTTCCTGATGACATTGCATGTGAGTTTCACTGTCTTTGGCACCCAAAGAGGAGCCCTTGTCTGTGACAGGGGCTGCTTTGTCTTCTTAATCTCGCATTTAGTAGGAACTTGGTTCCTGTTTTTTCTTACCTTCTCCAAGACGATTTTCCCAGGAACTGCCTCTTTTCAGAATCACCCTTTCCTATTTCAGTCCTGCACTTCCACACCTGATTGGTTGTGGTTGTGTCTCTCTATTTGATATGCACACAGCAATATCCCCGCCCACCTTTTTATCTGTTTCATCTTAAAGTTTCCCTGTATTTGACACTCTTCTTGAGATTCCTTTCCAGGGCTACCAACTCCATCACCATGTTGCCTCCACTGGGATCCTTTTTTCCTGTGTAACTTGTCTCTCTTTTTTCCTAGGTCACACATGCATCTGATTTTGTGCAATGGTGCAGCCTATTCCTTCCCGAAGCTAACTCAATTTGTTTTCAAACAAATATAACAATATTGTTTTCCCCATCTCCAGGGTATTACATTTGAGACTCTATTTGGCATTGAGAGACCAGAATTAAGACACTAAGAGGCTATGGAATGAAAGGCAGAAATAGCTTGTTCTTGCAAATGGAAAGAAATTTACCTCCATTTAGCTAAAAGCACAAGACCTTTCTAATCAAATATTTGACATCATGACCAGGCCAGGGGAAAAATGTGCCTGTTCAGTTATAATTGGTTCTGCTCACAGAAGTGGGTTTCTCATTGTCCGTGCAGCTACAGGAAATATAGTTAGTAAAAGCACATGTTAGCCTGACTGAAGCAGTTCTATAAAGCCCTGCCAGACCACTCTGCAAAACTATTTCCTATTATGAAAACTAAATCTTGAATCATGGTTAAAAGGTAATCAGTCTTCAAGAGAGTGGCCTGTAGAGGTAAGCAGTAATTCAGATTTGATTGGCAACATAGGCTTTTTAGGGAATAGTTCAAAATGAGAAGCATTTTGAGAGAGCCAGAAACACAATCCAAAATGATGATTCTCAGAATTTTCCTAACATCGCGTTATTGATAAATATATTACAAAATTTTAAAGTTGTGTCTTTTCTAGCAACTATAATAGTAATACACAGTGGTTTTGTGTACTCTATCTCTTTTGACCCCTGTAACATAACCTTGTGATATAGGTATCATTAACACCATTTTATAGCTAAGGAAAATTGCCCAGGGTTCCCATTTGCAGAAAGTGCCAGGACGGTCCTTTCTCCCTGCTCTCCTGCCTACAGAACCCAGGCACTTCTTATGGTCTCATGATGCCTCCTGGAAAAGTGGTGTGTGATGTCTCTATCAACTTTTCCGCTCTATTGTTCCTTGCATGGAATCCATTTGTATTGTTTCCATCATCGACAAAACAGAGCAATAGCACCTTCATCACAGGATGGTTGTAAAGACAAAATCCAAAGAAATAGCCTATGGTTAAATAATTAACCTATAAAAAGGAAATTAATATAGCCCCGTCTAAAAGACAGCTTAATTTTAGTTGCTTTACATGTAAATTTCTATATTTGAAATAAAGTTATTTCCTCTAGGTGAGAGGCACTGTGATTAAGTACATCAGGAACACAAGTTTAGAAGCAAGTAGATTTTTCTTTTCATACAAAAATGGTGTTGCTGACACATGGTTGGAGAGACAGGTGTTGTGTACCATTTTCCTCTCTGCATCTGCACTGATTCTGTGTGCTAACCAGGTGAACAAAGACTGTGTTAAGCCAATACACCTGGATTGTATATTGGCATTGCTACTCAATTTTTTTTGAACTTTATAAAATTAATGTCTCTCTACTTCTGTTCTGTCTTCCTCTGAGATAGAGCAGGTCTCAGTTTCTGGATATTCCTCACTTCACTCTGGAGAATTTTCTGGTTTGGCTCAAGTAATTAAGTGATTTTGACCATAGTTTCCTTGTAATTCCTCAGCATTTTATTTTTTCTTTTGCTACTTTATTTGCTAATATGTATATGGGTGTACATATCTCCTTTGTTAGACCTGAAATAGTCTGTACAGCAAATACCATGTTTTGAATGAGTGTATGATGGTCTTCAAAAGATGCTTAATAAATTTTTGTCTGAGGCTGAACAAGAGAACAAATTTTCATGACACTTGAAAAATCTCCCAGGTAAAAAGATTTGGATTATATACAGAATTCATTCAGTTTCAGGGCAAAGCTACATAACTCTAAGACTTATTTCTAAGCTACCTGATAATTATACTCAATTGTTTATCCAGCCATCTATCAGTTGGTTGGAAATATGTAGATAAAGCAAAACAAAACAAAAGAAACAAACAAAACAACTGTTACCGAGGATGGGCAGACCATGTAGGGTATTATAGGCCATTGAAGAGACTCTGATTTTTTTCTATGACTTAAATGGGAAGCCATCAAAGGATTTAGAGCAGAGATATGATGCTTTATATAAGCATAAAGCATGATATAATTTATGCTTTAAAAGACTCACTATGGCTAAGAGGGTCCTAAATGATTAACATCAGTAATGTTCAGGATACCGAAGGTTTGTTTCTAAAGTGTGATCTGCATATTAGGGTCATTTTGTTCTGATTTTGAAATTTATTTGAAAATATTTTTACAATATCAAAGTAAATAAAATCAGTTTTATTTCTCTAATATCTGGTCATGTTCTGGGAAAGTGGGCAGAGGGTAATAAGGATTAAGTGAAGTAGCCTTGTCTGAACAGAATTTATAAGATATAAAAATTTACTGCCTATTCAGTGATAAAAAGGGAGAATCTCCACTGGTAAAATAATTTTTGTTTTGTCTTTTCAAGAAAAGTTATAGGGATAAAATGTGAAAAGAACCTATTTTCAAATAAGAACTACAATCTGATCATATATTTTAGTACCATTTTGTTGCCAGTAAATAATTACTCTCAAAAATTCAGGTAGTTCAGACTAAGGCAATAATTATGCGTATCATTGATTTGTTTAATGAAAATGTCAATAATGGCAAAGAAAGCATTTTACATTTTTTCCCACGGAATGAGAAACTTCCTTTACGTTAGTCTCCCAATCTCGTTATTCAATAATAGAAAGCAGTGCATTATTAAATCAGGAAAGGCCACCAGACCATCTAGCCTCAGGCCCTGGATGTGATTGTTGGGAGGCAATTCTCTGTGAATGCTTTCATGTGATCACATGGTCCAGGCTTTTTGAGGAAAGACAGCTGACAAACCTGGTTAAAAGATGATTGGATAGCAAATGTGTCATGGAAGATAGAGACTGTATATTGCTTCACAGACATTTAGAGACTCATCTTTCCTGGAAACATTTGCTAACATTCCAGAGTAAAAGATTCTCCCACTCCAGAGGGGAGTATGGCTCAATGCATCAGCCAACTAGTGTCATACTTTTGTGAGTCTGTGGTACAGTCCCTCTTATGTGCAGGGTAACATCAAGTTCTCATAACCTCATTAGTCCTAAGATGCTCTTTGAATAATAAACTGTGTTCTGATCTAGAGACTTCAAGTTTCCTGTCAGTCTATCTATCCTCCTACTTATTTATTTACGTATTATTTATGTACTATTTACCTATCTACTTACCTATCACTGTAGCAGGCTGGCTTCTTATATGTAGAGTTAAAGTCTCAGATCCTTCACAATTTCAGGTTGAACACTAATGTCTTCCCTTCGTGAAGCTCATGCCATGTTATACTGATAAAGAATGAAACATTTTATGGTATTAGTTGTCATGATATTCTGTATATCACTTGTACTCCATGATACATTCAAAAAAGAGGTCCAAGAAATAATGTATATATAAATATGGAATTTTTCACACACACATACATACAGGACCATTGAGATGGAGAGCTGAAAGCATTTCCCTGGTGATGATGGTGAGTTTGAATTTCATTGAAACATACTAAGTTTAAGGATGATGTCATACAGAGAAAATAGTGACGTGAGTACAGCAAAGTGCCATGGTGACAGACCCAGTAGATTGGTGACCTCTGTGGCTTTGTATCTGAATGAGTAGACATGAAAGTTTTTTGCTTTCTGGTTAAAGGAAGAAGGTGGTGGCATGTGTGTGTGTGCGTACGTGCAAGGTTAATGTAGAGAGCCAGAGATAAATGAAGCAAGAAAGTTGGGGGGATTTAGAGGATGGAAAGGATAACCTGATATCTTATATCTTGCTTGCTGCAACTGGTATCACAGCATCAGGAAGATGCAGTGTTAAATAACTGCTGCTGATTATTTTCAACAATGCTCGAGTGATAGAGCTATTCCCAGAGGGCGTGTGGAGTCAGGTCAAGTAATGACAAGTCTTACAAAAGTGGCTTTTCCAGGGAGCTTCCAGATTGGTAACAGTGACAATGCTCCAAGAATGAGGCTTTCTTTTTGTTTTATCGTAGTAAGAACACAACAAGAGATCTACCCTCTTAACAAATTTTTCAATGTGCAATACGCTAATGTTGAATATAGGTACAATATTGTACAGCGGGTATTTAGAATTTATTCATCTTGCTTAACTGAAACTTTATGCCCATTGATTAGTAATTTTCCATTTTCCTCCTCCTTCTAGCTGCTGGCAACTATCACTCCACTCTTTGATTCTATGAATTTGACTAATTTAGATATTTTGTATAAGTAGAATGATTCAGTATTTGTCTTTCTATGACTAGCTTATATCACTTAGCATAATTAGAGTCTGTTCATGTTGGCACAAATTGTATATATGTGTGTGTGTGTGTGTGTGTACTATATATATACTAAATATATACTACTATTTAACTTGCTCAATGATTCCTCCAATGTTGAGAATGCATTGAGATTTCTACATTCAGTTTAGGTATATACTCACTCAACAAAAGTCTGGAAAGCAACCAACCATTGGTATGTTTGCATTTGTGTATTTGTCAAGTTCCAGCCTCTATAATAGTAAACAGAACAGCAATCCTACAATCTCGGTTTCACAATGAATAGATTCTAGTGACTCATATGTTAGGGAATCTAGTCACTCCTCAAGAAACAAATGTAAAACTAATGGATGTCTACATATACTCGTTATACATATAATACATATGCATATACAGCCTTTCTACATATACTCGAAACTGAAAGAGAAATATTTAATGAATTATCCTATTTAGAAAGCTCAAGTAATGCTTTTAAAATGATAAACAACCACTCCTTTTATCGTATAAATAATTTCTAATTGAATATGGAAGTATCGAAGAATTTGAAGATAGAGCACAGCCCAAGCACAATGGTGTTTATCCACCATCTGGTAAGCAGCACTTGCCTTCCAGTTCTTGATCCAGTACTAACAATATTTTATAGTCTAAAAGGAAATTAGTACGCTGTTTTCAGAGGGCGAACATTTTTTTTTATTATTTTTATTAAAAATATAATTATTTGCGTGAAGATTTAGTCCTTATTAGGCTATACTGTCATATAACAAATCTTTTCTCTGTTTTATATTTGAAATACTGGAAATTTTCAATGGAAAATATGTTTTCCTGATTATGATGAGGTCTTATTATGAAGAAGAACTTAAACTGCAACTGGTATCACAGCATCAAAATCTAGCATAATATTTGGAACAACTCTGTCATAAATTACAGATGAATATTGTAAACCCTAAAGAAACCTCTAAAACTAAATAAGAAAGTAAAGCTAATATGCTAATTGTAGAGATGAAATATTTGCAATTAATACAAGGCAGAAAATAAAGAAAAAAGATGGAACAAACAAGAAACAAAAAAAGGTGGTAAATTTAAACTCAAACACGTCAATAATCACTTTAAAGTAAATGGATAAAAATGCCAATTAAAAGGCAGAAATTGTCAGACTAAATAAAAAATTAAGACTCAACAGTTACAGAAAATACATTATAAATATAATAGGTTAAAAGTGAAAGAATGAGAAAAGATAGAGCATCAAATACACTTCAAAAGAAAGCTGGAGAGACGATATAAGATGAAATAGAGTTTAGGGCAAGAAATATTACCAGATATAAAGATGGAAATTTTATAACCACAAAAGATCAATTCATCAAGAAGATACCACAGTTCTTGTACGTGTATGCACCTAGTAAGAGAGTTCCAAAATATGTGAAGTAAAAACCTATCGTAATAAAAAGAGAAATAGACAAATGCACAATTGTAGTTGGCGATTTCAACACTCCTCTGGCAGTAATTGACAGAAAAAAGAAAGAAAAAGTTAACATCTAGAAGAAATGAACAACACTATCATCTAAGTTGAGCTCATTGATTTTATAGAAAACTCCACTTAAAAACAGCAAAAATACACATTCTTTACCAGTCATGGAACTTTCATTAAGATATATAACCAATATCTACATTAGTTATCTGTTATTGCATAACAAATTATACCAAAATGTAGTAACTGAAAACAACAAACATTCATTATGTCACAGGTTCTGTGGGTCAAGAATCTGGGACAGCTTAGCTGGGTGGTTCTAGCTCAGAGTCCCTTACGATGCTGCAATCAAGGTATGAGCTGGGGCTGCTCTCACCTAAAGAGCTGACTCAGAGAGCTTCTGCTTTCAAGTTCACTTACCTGGCTTGAGCCTTAGAAGAGCTGATTCCAACATCACTCACATGAACCTCTCTACAGAGCTGCCTCTTAAAATGGCAGCTGGCTCCCCCAGAGTGAGAGGTCCAGGACAGAGCAAGAGAAAGGGTACCTAAGACAAAAAGCTTCAGTCTTTCTATCAGCTAATTTTAGAAGTGAGATTCCATCCCTTCTGCCGTATTCTATTTATTAGAAGCTAGTCACTGAATCTGGCCCACACTCAAAGTCAGTGAATTACAAAACAGCCTGAATTCAGTGGGCAGTGATCACTGGGGAGTCATCTTAGAGGTTGTCTACCACAAACCTCTGCTGGAACATAAAAATATCTTGTTAAATTTAGAAGAATAGAAATTATAGAAGTAAATTCTTTAACCACATGGAATTAATTAGAAATCAATAACAGATATATGGAAAAATTCTTAATTATTTGGCATTTAAACAATACACTTCTAAAGAATCTATGGGTCAAAGACAAAAATCACACGGGAGGGGCCAGCCTGGTGGCAGTGTAGTAGTTGAGTTCGTGTGCTCCTCTTCTGCTGCTCAGGGTCCCCGGGTGCAGTCCCTGATGTGGAGGTACGCACCACTCATTGGTCCATGCTGTGGCAGCATCCCACATGCAGAATAGAGGAAGATTGACACGGATGTTAGCTCAGGGACCATCTTCCTCACCAAGAAAACCCAAAAAACAAAATCACAAGGGAAATTAGAAAATAATTTGAACTGACTCAAAATAAAAACACAAAATATTCAAATTTTTGGAATGCAGGTAAAGTAGTGTTTCAGATAAATTTATAGTTTTAAGTGCTTATAGTAGAGAAAAAGTGCTATCTAAAATCAATAATCTATTTTCCACCATAGGAAGGTAGAAAAAGAAGAACAAATTAAATGTAAAGGAAGAAATTAATAAGGATAATGAGTTGAAATAAAAGAAATAGACAACAAGCAAACAATAATCAATGGAAAAAAATTTGGTTCTTTGATAAAATCAAGAAAATTGAAAAAGTTATAGAAAACCAAATTAGTGGAAAGATATACCATGATTAAGAATTGAAGGATTCAGTATTGTTAAGCTGCCAATTATGCCAAATTGATCTATATATTAAACCCTATATATTAAATCACAATCAAAATTCTAGCTGCCTTTTTAAAAATAGAAATTAAGAAGCTAATACTAAAATTTATATGGAAATGCAAAGGACCTAAATTAGCCAAAGCAATTTTGAAAACAAGAACAAATTTGTAGGACAAATGCTACTTCATTTCAACACTACTAGCAAATCCACAGTAATCAAAACAGTGCAGTACTGGTGTAAGGATAAACCTACAGATCAATGCAATGGGAGAGAGCAGAGAAATAAATCCAGACATGAACGGTTAACTGATTTTCAAGAAAAGTGCCAATGTAGTTCAATGGATATAGTCTTTTAATCAAATAATATTGGAACATCTGGTATTGGAACAACTTGTTACCAATTGGAAAAAAATTGTACCTCAACGTTAACCTCACACTATACACAAAAATTAACTTAAAATGAATCGTAGACCCAAATTAAAAAGCTAAAATTATACAATTTTTAGAAGCAAATATAGGAGAAAATCTTCACAATTTGAGAAGGCAGATTTTTTTAAATAGGAGACAGCAAGTATAAGTCACTAACAAAAGTTAAATTGAACTTCATCAGATTTAACAACTTTTTTTAAAAGATATTCTACTGAAAAAGAAAAGAAAAACTACAACTTGAGAGAAAATGTTAGAGATACCTATATCTAACAAAATACTTATATTTGTCAGGCATAAAAAACTCTTACGACTCAACAATGAGAAGATGACACATTTTAAAAAAAGAGAGAAAAAAAGATTTGACCAAACATTTTGCAAAAGAAGTCATTCAAACGGTCGATAACTATATGAAAAAATGATCTACATTTAAAATAATCACTATCAATAAATCACAATGAGTTGCCAAATAGCTAAAGTTAAAAAAGACTAACAATATCAACTTATGGTGTGCTTGTGGAGGAACTGAAACTCTCATACACTACTGATGGGAATTAAATGATACAACTTCTTTAGAAAACTATATGACAGGGGCCAGCCCCATGGTGTAGTGGCTAAGTGCGCACGCTCCGTGCTGGCAGCCCAGGTTTGGATCCCGGGCTCGCACCAAGGCACTGCTTGTCAAGCCATGCTGTGGTGACGTCCCACATTAAGTGGAGGAAGATGGGTGTGGATGTTAGCTCAGGGCCAGTCTTCCTCAGCAACAAAAGAGCAGGATTGGCATGAATGTTAGCTCAGGGCTGATCTTTCTCAAAAAAAAAAAAAAAACACAAAAGAAAACTATATGACAATTTTTTAAAGAAGTTATACATAAAATTATCACAAGACTTAGCCATTCCACTCTTAGATACTTACCATAGAAATGAAAACATATCCACACAAAGACTTGTACAAGAATATTTATAGATGCTTTATTATAACCCCAAACTGGAAAAAACCTGCTGTTCTTTTGCAAATGAATGGATACACACGCCATTGTATAGCCACACAATAGAATATTACTCAGCAGTGAAAAGGAATGCAAAGGCATGAATGAATCTAAAAAGCATTATGCTGAGCCAAAGAAGCCAGATATTAAAGAATAAATACTACATGATTCCATTTACCTAAAATTCTAGAAAGGCAAAACTAATCTATATTAGTAGAGAACAGATCATTTGCTGCCAAGGGTAGGAGATATTCAATGCAAAGAAGAATGAAATAACTTTTTGGGGTGATGAAAAATCAAAATAAAAAAGTTTGAGGGCAAAGTGTCAAATTCAGAGTGCTGCCAATAAAGTATTGTGGCCTCCAGTTCAAGATCAGACCAAAGGTGTGGCTGTAATTTTGCTGAGGCTTCAGAAAATTGTGAGTGTCTCATTTTTCCTCTCTGTAGAAATGACTTGTAAGAATCTTGAGGACATCCTCTTTGACTCTCTCTGCTGTAAGCCTCTGCATCATCATAAGTGACCTAAAATAGAGAAAACCCCACTCAGAAAATATGTGGGTGTCTCTTTTATCTAATGAATTTGATTTTAATTTGTACATAACACATCTACAGGTCTTAAAAGGAATTGTACCAGTTTGTACTGAAAAGAACAGATCGTTATAAACAAAAAGGCTCCTGAGCCCCCAAACTTCCTCCTGGCAGGAATCAGGCTGAGAATACCACTCAGCTGCAAATATGAGCCATTTCTTAAGGAAAGAAGATGACTCAGAGGGTAGTGTCAAGAGTCCAGAGTGTCGGGGCTAGTGGCCAAGAAGAACCACCCCTAGGGAACCTATTTGGGTCCTTCAGCATAGTCCCTGCCTTCTGAGCAAAGTGAAATGGCAACTGTGCTCTGCTGGATCTCAGAATTTTCTCAGACCTGTGACTCCTATGTTGCTCCCATTTTTACTTCTCTTTTTGAATGCAAGTGTCTGTTGTTGTTCTCCTGATCCTGTCTCTCCATTGTATGTTGGATATGTGGGGCCACATGGCTTGTTTCTTTATTTCATGGTCTTCTGATCAAGAAGAGGTCTCCTGCAACTAACCTCAACTGCACCTGGACCTGATTTACATCATGTAATCCTAGACTTAAAGTGTCACCTTGATGTTGAAATGGGATGAGACTTGGGGGGTTTGGGGAGGTTGGTAAGTGTACAGTATTTCGAAAGTATGAGGAATGTGCATCATCTTTGGCCGGAGGACTAACTGTGGTAGCTACTCTCCAGAGATGGCCACTATTGTGATTTTATTAAATTAACATTTGTTAAGGAGAGCCCCGGGGTGTCAGATGGTGAGCTGAGGTTCAACAAAAGATCATGAGAGAATTGAAATAGAGAAGTTTATTACTCACAGGTCTGGGAGAAAGTACACAGCAAACCTGGAGGGAGCACACAGGGAGGTCAAGGCAGGGTGCAGCAGAGAGAGCTGGCAGACCAGGGGACCATGCTTTATTAGGGTCCCAGGGTAAGTGCTTTGGAGTTCCTGGGCCAAGGCGGATTGGTTAATTTAAACCAAAAAGAACGGGGTTTTGGTAAGCTCTGTGGAGGTCTTATCTAAGGAATGCACAAGGGGAGGACCCTGGGAGGCAGAGGAGACTGTTTATCACAAGGGCCTTTGGGGAAGATATATCAGGTACTTGGATTTACTTGAGACTTTTGGGGAGTTATCTAGGACATGTGCTTGCACGAAGGGGTTAATGTCAGTTTAAAGGCCCCCACAGGCTGCTTGGCTGAACAAAATGGATGCTGAGGCAGCAATACCATGGAGTAGCTTAGCTAAACTCTCAATATCCCCCAATGAACCACGCCTCCTGGTCTTCCAGCCTCTCCAGAGTCCTCTATCACACTTGATCTGCACTAGCCTTGTGATTTGCTTTAACCAGTTGAATGTGGTACAAGTGTCACTGAACCAGTTCCTGGTCTAAACCTTCAGAAGGCCTGGTGGGTTCTGCTTTGTTTTTTAGGGTAGCCCTGAGCTCCTTGTGAAAAAATTGGCTCTCTTGTTGGAGAGACCATTGGGACGCTCAGTTGTCACGGCATCCCAGCAGAGCCCAGCTTTCTTCACTAATGTGCCAGGTGCACACAGAGTGAGCCCTCTGGGATGTTGCAGACCTAGATGACATCACAGAGCTGGGCCCAGTTGATTTACAGAATGGTGACCATAATAAAATGATGTTGTTTTAAACCATTTTGGGGTGATTTGTTATGCAGCAATAGATAACCGAGACACTCATACAAGCCACTAACTATGCATAAGAACTTAAGATTTTATAGAATAAAAATGAATAAATTGGCCAATTATGATTTTCTCACTTTGAACTTGAGCTAATCTTAACTCTTTTTCTCTGGCATATAATTACATTGCCACCAATGTTAGAGTCTTGTACAGTTGTTGCTATATTAATTATCATACGTTGGGTTGTTTGGCTTCTTTCTTAAGGTTGCTTTTTATAAAGTTAAGTGACAGTTTGAGCCATTTATAGATCATGGCAGGGAAGAAGATACCAGATGTCATGTATGTGATGAAAATATCCATAATCTTCCTGTTGTCATTAAAATATCTTTTACAATCCTGTAGTGGAAGTTTAGATTTATAGCGACTTATCAGTCATAGGAAAGCAGATAATTTTTTTTAAATAAAATGTTTTTAAGAGATCTGAGTATTTTTTAACAGTGTTTTCATTTTAATGATGGAAAATGGGATAAAGAGGCTCAAACATGTTCTAAAAATGTAAATTCTTCTTTTGGAAGTTTCTAGAACTAGAACTTAGCATACTAGTCATGCTGAAATATATCAAGAGTATGTGTGATGATCAGAAACTATGATTCTTTCATAAGTTGGTACTTCAAAACATTCTGATAGGTCTCAGTGCTTCCACATTAGCTTTATTATATGAGACAATTATAAAAAGCTACATTCTTTGCCTTGTTCCCCAAGGAAGTGTATTTTAGGCCAAAGTTCTATTTTCTTATCAGCAAAATCTTGGGATTACCTCTAGCTTGTTAATTATTTTTCTATCCTTAAAATTATGCAAAAAGCAATTTAGGGGTTTTAGGTTCTTAAGTTTAAATCAGCATATCTTTATACACATACAGACATTGAATTCTGGAACTTACCCAGTGCTATCAACTTGCTTTAGCATAACCTCATTTTTATGCTAAGCAGATCATGACTGGCAGACCCAAGGGAAGTCTAATAAACAAATTCTACTTATAGAATAAGGATTCCTTGAAGACTGAGTCTCCCTCTACCTTTTAGTGAGCTACCTAAATGAAAAGATTGAACCTCTAAATCATTTGCTAGAACTTCTTATAGTTTTAGACTCCTCTGGGAGTGTAAACATCGTAATGACATTAGATTTGAAAGATATTGCTGATTTTCCAGGAAAAAGCCATAGGAATTAGAATCTGTTGGCAAGCATGCTTACGAAAGAGGAGAAGAGTATAGTCTATGGGATGACAGAAACAGGAAGACATTTGAATGATCTAGCTATACAAAAATGAAACATCACATCCAAATTTTTTCCAGAGGATGATTTCAAGAGCTTAATCTTTAAGCAATTAAAGAAAACACTTTGTTAGCTCAAATATAAAGACATATATTTCCATATGATCATATATATATTCTGAGACACATATGTAGTATGATACACACATACCATGCTGACTGCAGTGACCCTGGGGAGGAAGGAAGGAAAAATAGTGAAAGTAAGGGCTACGTATTTATTAGTTATTGGTAATTAGCATAAGTAAAAAGAATAAGAAAAAGTCAATGGTGCAACTTAAAAGAATCCCATCTTTGGTTTTAACCTATGTTTAACAATTATTTATTTATTTATTTATTTATTTATTTATTTATTTATTTATTTTTTCAATAAATTTTTTATTTTTACAAGCCCCAGTAGATAGTTGTATGTCATAGTTGCACATCCTTCCAGTTGCTGTATATGGGACGCGGCCTCAGCATGGCCGGAGAAGCAGTGTGCCAGTGCGTACCCGGGATCCGAACCCGGGCCGCCAGCAGTGGAGCGCGTGCATCCAACCGCTAAGCCACGGGGCCGGCCCTTAACCTATGTTTAGATGAACCATAAATAATTAAAGGTTTTCCCAGTTCCAACTTTCAACATGTGGTTAGTGATTGCTATGGAATATAATGGTAATTTTTAAGCTCCTTTATCTAATGGAGCATAAATAAAGTCTTCCTAAGCTGGAACAATAAGCATGATGGACAGGAAAGAGCAATGCCTGAGTGTACGGACTTAATGGAATTGAACATATTGCTTCACATCTGTGCCTCTTTCTTCACTTGTAAAATGAGGAGATAATATTTACCTAGTAAGTTCCTGGGGGATATCAAAGAAGATATTGTAGGAAAACACTTCATACACTGCCAAGCACAAAAGTTCTCAAAAATTGGTGCCTATTTTCATTTATTCATAATAAATACAGCGAACTTAGAAGTTTAAAACAACTCATTCAATCATTGATTAGAACAAAACGAAGAAATCGAAGGAGTATTAACTCAAATGATTTACCCAATTTAATGGGATCCTTAAAAATGTTAGTTTTATTCCAATCTAGTTCTTTCCTCATTAAACTTTTCATTTGAAGTGTAGCTTTAAGAAGTCAAATAATTCTTCCAAATATAATTAATGTCTCCATCTTCCTGTAGAGCCATAAGTTGACCAGAATTCAGAAAGCCACCTAGTAAGGAAAGGTCTGCAAAGTGATTTGGAAGTGAACATTGTCTTCTGATGTTGTGTTTAAAACACTAATATTTGCATTTTAGATTGAGTTTAACTTTATGTTGCTTAAGGTTTTAAGATTCTTCGGGGTTAGCCACGTTTTAGGCAAGAAAGATTGATTATGTGCCAGAAGAGCTAAGAGCAGGATTGCCAAAAAAATTAGAACCTGTTAGAAAGCTAAGCCAACATGATGAAAACAAAGTGATATTTTTACATTCAACATTGAGTTATATCCAGGTGACTTTGTAGAAATGATGAGTAACATGGGAACTTTTGTTTAGAAATATTTTAATATTTTTGGAACTGTTAAATTTCCAATCAGAATAATTGTCTGAATATGTAAATAATTCAGCTGATAATTACGTTGTGTGATTTTAATATCCTGAATTTTAAAAATATAATTAATACTGTTTGAAGATCTCTTTCACACTTTGCCTTTATTCTTTCAGAAAAGAAAGTTCCCTTGTCTTTTTCTTTTTGGAGGAAGAGGTATACATATTTTAAAAGGAAGTGATGATTAGCATCCCTATTCTATTGTTTTTGTTGGAAAGTATGGTTTCTTTTTAGGTAAGCCAATTCCCCCTTCAGACTACAAAACTGATGATGAAGCAAAAATATTCACACTTTGAAGTCAGAAGGAACAGCTTGCTGGGTTGACAGAGGCAAGGGGAGGGAAATGTGCCTGGAGTTGTTAACGGATCTGAAACACAGCATGGTATTTAAGTTAGTTAGAAGGGATGGAGGATGGATCCCCGGAATACAAATAGTGTTAGTTAACATTTATTTTGCTCTGAAAGTACACTTCTTTAATTAAATGAAAGAAGCATCATATTCCTCCACCAATTTATAATCTGTATAAATGGAAAAAACATTAAATAGCTAGGCTCAGAACTAAATAGAGCAAATTGCGTGTTTGTGTGCATGTGTGTGCTATAGTTCACAGAAAGATTTTAAGAGGAAAGGGGAAGAAGTTCTTATGAACATTTGGGGGCTCTATCATAAACCATTAACAAATACTCACCAATTGTTATATTGGACTTATTTTACATTTTTACTTACCTGAGGAAAGGAATTCTCTTATTTTTGGAAGCAGAATAGAAAAGAGGCTAACTCTGTGTCTAATAACCAACGATTTTTACCAAAGTGTCATTCAATTAAAGGTTAAAAAAAAAAGATTTCCAAATGCTACTCATGGTTCATGTTACATTCAATAAAACTGTTGGTTACTGCACCAAAGAAATGAAAAAACTACATGGAATGTCTGAAAACCACTTGGGGATTCCTGGTGGGCATCACAAAAATATAAGGAGTCGTTGGAGGAGCGAAGAGTGCAATGTAATGGGCCCATTGGATGATGACTGAGAGTTTGTTAGAATTCTCACATTAAGGGGCCATGGAGAGAGAATATGAAAGAGTGATTTCAGCTATGTACTACAAATTGAAAGTCATGAGGGCAGACGCTCTGAATTTTGGGTGCTAAATTTTGATCTCTTTGCTTCTACATTAGCCACTCAATAAAGCTTTGCTCTAGATTGATTATTACTAAGGATTTATTTAGGAATAATTACAGATTTCTTCAAGGAATACTCTAATGGTCAGCTAGCATTCAAATATACCCAATACAATTCAATTTTGATTAAATTGCTTGAGTAATTCTTTACATTTGGCCTTACAAAATTCTCTTCATTATTTTGCACACAATCTTTAGGCACAATAACATGTAATAATTTGTAATTTACCACTACTGAAATTGAATCTCTCATGCTTTGAAACTAGTATGCTGAAGTTAGCTTCTCCATCCATTTTTCTGGGTTGGCATTCCATCTCAGCTTGGATATTTATTGTTCTCTCTTCATTATCTTCTACACAGTTACCCTCGTGACATGATGAAAACTTTGTTGCTTTGTGAAATAGTTCCCAGAAAATAGCTAGCTGATAGCGTTGGTGAGCAGTAAAGAGAGCTAAGAAAGTAGCAATCCTCATCCCTCAAATAGCTTTATACATGATTTTGGCTTTGTGTTTGTAGAGCCAGTAAGAGTCTGAAGAGACCAGTTACATTTTTTTTTCATTCTGCATTACTGAATTTTTATGGAAGAAATTATGTGCTGTAATAGTATTCTTGACTTTGAGAATTCTTGAAAGTCTCAAGGTGTATCCCTTGAGAATGCAAGGGTCTCTGTAACAGGATTAGATTTATGGGGCACTTGTGGTTTACATGCAGCTTTGAAATTCACTTTTAATGAGGTTTCCCTGGTGGTGGCCCATACAAATGGAGATGTCAGAACAAAATGAAGCATAATCTCCTACGGCAGTTGAGGGGGTCTAATTTTATCATAATGTGGAAGAAGAGAGAGAGCAAAACAAACGACAACATTTATGTTAATCTCTTCAGGAAAAGTACAACTTCTGGAGATTTTAAGTAACAGGTAAGAAAAAATATAGGTACACAAAATTGAATGAGAGAATGGGAAGAGTAAGATAATGCACAGGCTGTTATTGAGTCACAGTGTGATTACCAATGATCGCCACTGCCTTAGTGTGAAGCCAGCATGCAACACCCCTCCTTGGGGCCTGTCCTGGATCCTTACCAACTGTATTATTTTAGGAAATAGGGCCTTAAATAGTCAGGGTGCAGATAGGGAAGGTTTTAGTGGACTAGTGTTCCTTTCAGGCTCTCTCTGAGGCAATTATATCTCTGTATACACTTAATAAGCAGTTTATCTTGTTGATCACAGGATTCTCCTGCACAGATACATTTCATAATCACTTTTACTTTTTAATGTTTTAATGTTTCTTTAGTATTAATTTTATCTCCAAATAATGTGAAACTGCTAGAGTGAAAAAGCTCCAAGTTTGCAGGTTTCAACCAAATGAAAGAGAAAGACAAGCTAATTTTTAGCAAATGACTGTGGAAAAATATTAAGCAAATGACTTGGGTCCTGATTTAGTTTCTACCTTATAGGGGGTTTATGAATATTAAGTGGGATAAAGTAAGCATAATGCCGTATCTAGTAAGCACTCAATAAATGTTGCCCACCATAAAGGCCTCTATCAGCCAATCTTAAGATACAGATTACGTTGCACACTTTCCTGTGTCTTTCTGAACTGGTGGTAGATACTTTTGTGCTCTCATTTATCTCTTCCTTAATTAAATCTAATTAAACCAGCTTTGAGGAATGTATAAGATTTGTTTATTATGTTCCCTCACAGTACTAACAGTCCAATAGTGATATGAGTACAAGTATGTCATAAATATGAGACATAGATGTGATTTTAAATTTCCTAGTAATAATATTTTAAAAAAAGTGAAATTAATTTGATTTATATACTTTATCGCAATATTTACAAAATATTATTAATTTCTTTGATTTATATGTAATCAGTATAGAGATCATCTACATTCTTTTTTTAGTTTTAAAAATCTAGTGTGTATATTACACTTACACACGTCTCAGTTCAGACTAGCCATGTTTCAATAGCCACATGTGACTACTAGTTACATATTGGATAGCTCAGATCTATATCAAGAGAGTATAACTTTAAGCCAAAGGAAGTCATCTCTAATTATGTATTTTTAGTCATTTGCAAGTGATGAGGTAACTTTTTTCATGACTCATGATAGCTAAGGAGAGTAGAAAAGCTAGGACAAATGCCTTTTTTATTTTTGTTTTTAAATCGCTTCTAATAATAACCTACTCTGCTATGCAAAAGCCTAGTGTTGCTCAGAAACACCTGCCTCATACAACCATCAACTCCTTTGGGTAGTCAAAATTAACTTTTGTTTAGGATCATGTTAATTAGTTAATCCAGTTACAGCCACAACACAAATCTTGATTTTGAAGATCCAAGAAGACAATGTATATGAAAACATTCTGTAAACTATAAAGCACTACGTAACACGTATTAAGGATCAAGAATAATTTAATCATTCACAAATTTCGTTGGTGAGTGTACTTAAATTAAAATAATAACGCTCTTCCTTTCCTTTCTAATGGACTTTCTCTTTACAAGTTATTCCTGGAAATCAGGCAAATTCTCTTCTTTCTCAAACTCTGAAGTCTCAAATTCATGAGTAAATGAACAAACCCAGGTTGGGCCTGATTGACAAAGGGAACACTTGAAAGCATTTTCCTTGTCTTTCTTCCCACCTCTCAACCCAGGTATTTCAAACTTATATAAGACTCTATGATTATCCAGTTATTAACAGTTATCTGTCCCCTTTTTTGGTGCAGATAAAGAGCATATTGATTAGGTTTTTCTTTGATTTTCATGAACGTTAGTAACTTGGTAGACAACCCTGAATGACTTCCTTCTGTTTATTTAGCCTAGAACTGCTTAGAGTAATAGCAGAAAGAAGAGATAATGCAGAGGAGGTGATAGAAATGATAAATGTGAGCAAGGTCAATGCCAACTTTTCAGGCTGAATATAGTTTTCAGTGCCTGATGAATATCAAAAATTATTTAGATAAGGTAGAGAAAATGATGAGAGTGGCGACAGCTATTTTAGTTAATTAGATAGAGTGGTCAGGGAATGAAGTGAGCAAACCAGTCATACCTATTTCTGAGAGAAGAACAGACAGAGGCAGAGGAAACAGACAACGTAAGCCAGAGGGAACAGACAATGCAAAGGCCTTGAGATGATAAAGTTCTTGTCATGGCTGGAGTAGAGATAAGAGGTAAGATATTAGATTTAAGAGTTAACAGGGGCCAAATCATGTGGTCAACAATAACAACTTTAGATTTCTATTGAGTAAGATCAGATGCCAACAGAGGGTTTTGAGTAAGGAAGTAACATGATCTAATTTACATTGTGAAATGATCCTTTTAGCTGCTCTATGAAGAAGAGATTGTAAAATGGTAAAGACAAAATAAAAAACATCATGCAAAAAGTCTTTTAAATAGTCCTGAGAAGACATAGTGGTGGCTTGGAGCAGGGATGTGGGGGGTTGGATATGATGAGATGTGGCTAGATATATATGAGGCTAGAGCCATCATAATTCAATGATGGCCATATATGAAACAAAGAATCAAGGATGACTCCAAGGTTATTAAACTCAGCAGTTGGAAGAAAGGATTTGCCATTTACTGAGATGGAGAAGATTGGTAAGGAAACATATTTGAGAGGAGAGGAGGAATTAAGTTTTGGATGTTAGTTTAAAATGTCTTTTGGATGTGCAATTGTACGCGTTGGAGGGTAGTTGAATATGTATTACGTATTTGAGTCGAGTGATTAGGGGAGAGATTACAGTTAGAGATGTAATTTTGAATGTCATTAACCTACCTATGTGTGACTGATGACTGAGCAAACCTCAAAGTTTACCTATAACTATTATTCATTGATTAATTTGATTAACATTTATGAAAGCACTGTGTTATGTTATAAAAGTTTAATCACGACAAACAGAAATTTCCTTGCAATTAAATCCCTTTAATTTAAAGTATTAAATCAGTTTCCCTATACAAATTTATACATATATATTAAATTTCCTTTCTTTACTAATTAAAATAAAAGTACTCTTCCAAAATTCTGAAGAATATAACCGATTCCTGTATGTAACACACAGCTATTTTAAAAGAGAATATCCAACATGACTTCAGTCTTTTAGTATATTTCTTTCAAGACTTCTTGACATCTCTAGCACTGAGTTCTTTAGTTAGTTACATAATTTGTAAGTCCTTAAAATGTGCATAGAACTGCACCAACCACCTAAGTATCTGCTTTAAAGTATACAGCTTGGATTAGAAATTCTTGTAAATTCTGATTGTGTTACTTACCCAATAAAGAACCAGTTTCTTTTTTCATGAAGTGATCCAATAATTCTCTCTTTCACAAACAATTAAATGACCTGTAGCCCATCCATTCCTCTATATACTCTAAACTTTTTCATTGCATCGTCACACAATTAGAAATCTCCATATGCATATATATTTATATATTTACCTTCTAGTAAAAAATAGTTTACTTTCTTGTGCTTTTGTGTTACACATTAAGTGGTTTTATGCTGCTGCTATAGGAAACCCAACATTCCTGTCTTTTTTTTTTTCATTCACTAAATACCTACTGAGGGCATACTAGTAGGCATTAGAGCTATTTATTTATTGTAGTGGTATATATTTATAATATATATTTATTTCAAAGTAATTGTTAAGGAATTGCTTTTTCATTATCACTTAGTGTTTTCACAAATTGTTGTACCATTAAAAGCTATGTTTCCCAAAGAAATTGATTTATCTTATGATTAATATAAATGTAAGAATTGATTATGTATCCCTCTTTTGGGCTACTAGGAAGTTCAGAATCCATTGTACAACCCAACTCTGTCAACTGTAAAGGACCTATGATTTGATAGTTGTATACTCAGTCTTTTTTGACTATATCTTATTTTTATTGTATTATCAATTCTTCATTTTTTATATTCTACTGGTTTTATGTATAATTGTTAGCCAATTCAAATCTCTTTTGTAATGAAGCTGTGTAAGTATATATGTACATACACGTATATGTGTATGTATATATGTATATACATATACATATTTGTGGGTATATGTATCTATCTGTTTTTATATCTATGTAGGTATGTATCTATAGAGAATAAATTGTATTATTGTCAAAATATTTGCTGCCCTTTTCCGATTCCTCTCTACAGATCAGGTTATTCCTGAAGGAAGATAATATTCTCAGCGCCACTGATATCAGACTTGTCCATGTGTCTTGACTTGGCCAATGAAATGTGACATATGTGACATATGCCACTTCCAAGCAAAAGCTTGAGAGCCAGTTCATCGTTCCACCATTGTTCTCTAACCTCTGCCAAGAAATTTCAAAGTCCTAGATAGTAGCCACTCCTTCAGCTTGGTCTCAGAGCCTAGCTATAGCCTAACTCGGTGAAGCATATAACAGGAATAAGAAACCTATGTTGTTGTAACCCACTAAGAATTGGTGGTTGTTGATACCACAACTAACTAATTTGAGCTGGGTAATGCAATGTGTGTGTGTATATGTATATGTGTGTATATACATATGTAGTCTAGATAGATCTGTCTATCAATCTATCTGAATGAGTGAATTGATTTCTCTTTACATATAAAGTTCCTAAACATATTAGCACCTTTACAGATTATCACATTTTTTTAATCTACTCAAGAATAAATTTATATATATTATCTAAGGCTTAGAAACATCATCAGTAACTCTGACAGTAATTGTAGAAACCAGTAGCATATTACACTATATATCATGGTTGATATGACCACTAGCCTTGTAGAGCTATTTAAATTTAAATTTAAATTAGCTGAAATTAAAAATATAGTTCCTTAATTCAACTAGTCACATTTCAAGTGCTCCACAGCCACATGTGGCTAGTGGCTAGTGTGACAGACAACACATTTCTATCATCCCAGAATGTTCTGTTGAAAAGCTCTATTATGGAGTAAAAGAATGTGCTTTTGACTTTCAGTACAGATATTTTTGAGTTCCTACTTTTCCTTTCTAAAGTAAGTTGGCAACAATTTTTTCATTGTACTATTTTATTATTATTTTTGACACAAAAATCACAAATCGGCAGAAACATTCTAATGAGGAAAAGTCTGAATTGAAAAGTCATTGTATGTTGTCCAATTAACAGAAAACAAACAAACAAAAATCCAAGATTAATTGTGGTGGCATTTTTTATTAGGCTATAAATAACTGGACTGCAGAGCAGGCACATCTTGGGGTTCAAAGTGACATTGCCACTCCCTCATAAAAGGTAAACAATGAACCACTCTGATAAATCTCACTTTTGGAATTAATTTGACTAGCATACTAAAATACTAGAAAATACACTATCACACGAGGCTTTATTTCTTCAGCTAAATAAAGTAGCTATCATATTAGTAAATAGTGAATAATTAGTGAAAAATACTAGAGGATGCAGTTGAGTGACAGCTAGAGGAGTCAGGGGAAAAAATCAAAAGCTTCATTAAAAGTGCCAGAATGCTTTCTGAAATATTTTGTATACTGATCATTCTCATCTCTTTATTTTTATTATCATCTTGTCAAAAGTAGCCATTAGGGCTAATGGGCATACAGTCATCTTGAATAATATTGAATTTGGTCATGGAAGTATTCTGTAAGAGAATGTCACACAATAGTTTTCATGTTTTGTGTTACTGCAAAAGTGAGATTGGTTAGTAATAACCTTAGGTTTGGTAAAATGTTTCCATGATTGTACAGTTGCGTTTGTGGCATTGACCTACAGGTTAATGAGATGTCTGTGGGCTACCTTTTTAACCTGACAGCATCTCTGTACAATTGTTTTTGCAAAATCATACAAATGAGTAGCTGCTTGCATATTGATATTTTTACATGTAGATTTTTAGAAAGTTAGATTAAACAGAGTTGAAATGAAAGTCCTAACTTTTTAAAGACAATGACAATACAGCCTTTCTTTCTTTTGTTTTTTTTTAAAGGAGGATTACTTAATGACCTACTTTGATTGCATACCATAATCCTTTTCTGTCCTTGGATGAGTTAGTGTTGAATATTGATTGCTGAAGTATGACACGTAGGATGAGAATGTTGCTGATTTTCTGCTATTAGTTTGATTGTGGTGAATATTTGTGCAGTACACAATTAAAAGTTATAGTAAGTTGATACCAAAGTAAAAAAAAAAAAACTTTAAAAAATGGTGTCTTGATATGCCAGATGGTTTCTTCCAGCATTCTGTAAGATGACGGAAGAAGTGTATATTTGGGATCAAAACAAGAAATGTTAAACATTTTATGGGAAACCTCACAATTCTTGTTCATGGACATCTCTATTACTGTCTCAGTAGAAATCCAAAATGTGCTTAGACTGGGAAGCCAAATCTACCAGTCCTTTATAATAACATTTAATCTGAAAAGTATTTAGGTCTTTTATTTAGGGATTCAATGCCTATCATGGGCTATAACCTTGAATTATGTTGTCTGAGTCATTGGTGGTGATGGTGCTAATGCCAGATACAGTTTTGGAGCGTTATAGGTTCCTGGAAGACAGGTATTCTGTAGATGCTGGCAGTTTTAGAGGAAAGATACTCACATACCAGCAGACCAAAATTTTTCTTTAAAGAATTTATTACCCTGGGCCGGCCCCATGGCTTAGTGGTTGAGTGCGCGCACTCCGCTGCTGGCAGCCCGGGTTCGGATCCCGGGTGCGCACCGATGCACCGCTTCTCCGGCCATGCTGAGGCCGCGGCCCACATACAACAACTAGAAGGATGTGCAGCTATGACATACAACTATCTACTGGGGCTTTGGGGGAACAAATAAATAAATTAAAAAAAAAAAAAGAATTTATTACCCAAATAACAAACTATCATATAGTTTTTTAGGAGGTCTTTTGACAAGAATGGTTGTGATGGAGTTTTAAGATAACCCTTAACCTGATTTCTTGGGAAAATTCTCCAGTTAGTTGCAATAATTTCTATAAACATATCCTACATACATATTTCGTTATGAATATTATGAGCATTCTCCAAACTATCAACAGATAATTTATAAGCAATTCATTAATTTGAACAGTTTCCACTATTCACCATTCTTTCCTCATCTGTTTTTATTGCCTTCACTGTCCTTCTCAAATCCCTAAACTGCATTCTGAATGCCCAGAATGCATTTCTGTCTTCCCTCTTCCCAATATAACCTCTGTTTTTTAAACCTCTGTCCCAAGCTCCATAGTTATTTTACGATTCATTTAAGGCAATTTCACTATCAACCATTATTGGTCTGGAGCTGAGCACATGATCCAAGGTTGCCTAATGGGATTGAAGGGAGGAAATTATATTCCTTTGTTGAGGGAGGGGTTTCCTTGTCTTCCAGTGGATGTGAACTAAGAATCATTTTGTTGAGTTGCTCCTAGTAGCTGTCTTGTGACCGTGAGAGGAACTGGGCAGTGGACAAAATTGACATGCTGAGAATGGCAGAGTGGAGACATAGTAAGAATCTGGGTCCATGATGGCATCATTAGGCCACAGCATCCCAAGTTGCAACTTCATATACATTTCCACACTTCACCATAAGAATTATATATTAAATATCAGTTTGAAAAAATTATTTATATTAAAATTCAACTGCATTAAAAAAATGTGAAAAAGTCCAGGAGCTTAGACGTATGGTTGAGAATGCTTTTCTAGAAAAATTCTCTGGATCTCTTTACCTGAGTGTAGGAATACCACCCCTTTGTAGGTTGAGGTTGCTTGTATAATCTATGCTTTGTAAAGCATTTAAATATGGTGAAATGAATATTAAGCAGTTTCTTTATCATATTTTAACTTTCCCATAAACTTCAACCATTAACTTAAAATTGTATCAGTGATTATCTAGACAATCTTAGAACAAACAGATTTTTCCTGCCTCAAGTCAGATAAAAAGATCTGGTTTAACTATGTTTTTTTGTTTTTGTTGCTGAGGAAGATTTGCCCTGAGCTAACATCTGTGCCAGTCTTCCTTTACTTTGTATGTGAGTTGCCACCACAGCATGGCCGCTGCCTAGTGGTGTAGGTCTGCACCCAGCAACCGATCTTAGGCTGCCAAAGTGGAATGCGCCAAACTTAACCATTAGGCCCTGGTGCCGGCCCCCTAGTTTGACTATGTTTTGTGCCCCTGTTATGGGAATCCAAATCCAAACATTTATTAGGAGAACAGCTCTCATTTTGATGATGCATTGACATCCTGATTTAGAATTTGTGATTGGGCATGAATGAAATCGTGCCTATAATTAATAAGTTGTTTTATGTTTTCTTTTCAGATTGACCATACAAAATACTGTATGAGAGATGTATAAAAATAAACAAAATCAGTGCTTGAAATGTATATATGAAGGGATACTTTACATCTAGGCCAAGGTCATGACAAAAAACTGTCCAACTCAATAGAATAATATATAAACCATAATATTTTCTAGTTTTTCTTTCACTTAAGAGAAAAAAAACCCTTTTTATCCAACTAAAGAAGATCAGAATATGCTATTAATTAGAAGAAGACTCCAGTAATTGTTCCTTTCCCCTGTGAGGACAGCTTTCTGTTTACCACATAGGTCCAACAGAGTTAGTTGACTGAGACCTGGACAGAAGCGTGGTAATACCCTCTAATAACAATGATCATAATGAGGCCATTGACACTTTGTGTAGAACATTTCTGATAAGCATTTCCAAGTGCTCTAGAAGATAGTGGCCTCATTGCATGAGCAGAGGTTAGGAATGACTTTTTATTAGTATCCCAGAAAAGATCAAGCAAAGTCCCTTTTTATTAGTACCTTGATCTATTCAAAAACTCCAAATCTATTCCTATATTCTGTAAAACACATGACATGGTATTATTATGGTCAGTGGAGCTGGCTGCAATTCCCCATGATGTATTGTGCTCTAATAAACTTCCAGTTCAGCTATGTGTCCAGGGGATAAGGCCTATTTTATGGCTTAAGCTTCATCTTTCATCTAGTGGGGTCCGGGAACATTTAACCTGATGGCCCAGTAATGCTCTGTCTGTGTCTTATAGTAAGATTACTTAATTGCAGTCTTAACCTCCTTTCACAAATTATCTAAAAGGTCTCTGGTCCTATCACAGCATCTATTTCAGACGCGGCTGAAAGTCTACTGCTACATTAGGGATGCCGTTTCCTGTGAAGGCATACGGCACATGCAGCAAAAATCGTAAGGGAGCGTTGAAAATGTGATAGAGCCTTTTTATGAATATGAATCATTCTTTTCTGTTTCAAATCTTCTTTCAAAATAAGCTGCTGATGTGCAATGCTTCATATCTAGTTTCATAAAGACTTTTCTTTGCCATTAACTTGACACAGAGAGCATCAATCCTGGGTTTTGAATAAATATTGAGTTCAGTTGCTTTGCTTACAGTCAGTTTATAATCACCGATATCTTTATGCTCTTGTCATATTTGAACAACGGAGGCTGAAGAAGTTATCCATACTGTGACGGGCATAGACTGAATAATTACACGCTTTTCCAGATTAAAGAAGAATAGTTTTCATCCTGCAGTGAGCTCTAGCTTCAGTGAGGCATAGTATCCTCAGGGCTAGGTCAGGTTTCACATATGAGGACATTTTTGCCAATGGCAATATTCTGGCATATGAACTTGTTATGGAGGCCATACTCAAAGAATCATGGCACGTTAAACTGAGTGAGACTTTGGAGTTCATCTTATCCCACTCTTTTGTTTACAGATACGCTGTTAACTCCTAATACATTGTCTACCCCCAAATCAATAAAAAGTTGGGAGGGGAACTGAGAATGAACCCTTCAATCTCCTGGTTTTCAATCCAGGGTTGCTTTCCCTATGAAGGAATTCGAGACATGAATATCAAATTTTAATTCAGTAAAGCATCTAAATATTACGTAATTATATTATTATAAGTTACCATGGAAACTGAGTTTCTGAGAAATTGTGACTTTCCCAAGGTTATATAGTAATGGTAATAGAACTGAGATTAAAATCTTTGTTTCTTGATTCCCATTTTGTTGCACTATCCATAATACTTCCATGTGGCCGTCAGAGCTTCATTATGTGTGTTGGTAAAGCAGACCCTTCAAGTGAATGAATCCAAATAGATATAACCTACCTAAGTGAGGCAAGACTATAGGTCTGCTAGCAGCAGATTCTGCCAGCCATTAGCCCCAATTCAGCAGCATTACCAACTGTAGGGAACACTAGCAGAAACAGAGTCTCTTCTCGTTATGCGCTGTCTTCATAACATTGAGATGATTTATAGTTTAAACAGTTCTTATGATTCCCTTGGAAGTTTTTCTTTCTTTTTCTTCCATCCTTCCTTCCTTCTTCCTTCCTTCCTTCTTTCCTCCCTCCCTCCCTCCCTTTCTTTCTCTCTCTCTTTCTCTCTCTCTTTCTCTCTCTCTCTTTCTCTCTCTCTCTCTCTTTCTTTCTCTTTCTCTCTCTCTCTTTCTTTCTTGTCTCTCTCTCCCTCCCTCCCTCTCCCTCCCCTTCCTTCCTTCCTTCCTTCCTTCTTTTCTGTGCAAGTGTGTGTGTGTGTGTGTGCGTATGTGTAAGGAGGAGTATCTGATAAAAAGAAGTGTCCAAGAGAGAATGAGAAGAAAGTAGGGAAACAAACATAATAAAGAAGAAATAAGACGGAGATTTCTCGTGTCCCTCAGTTATACATTTAAGAGTGTGAAGAATATTCAGTGTGAATTATGAGCACCATCCTTTTTTGATGCCGGCATTACTTTTCTGAATATCATCTAAAAAATAACTTTTCCATATGTGTAGCCTTTTATGCAAAAAATTTTATTATTGAAAAATATTTTGAAAAAGAGATAAGCATGAACATAAAATTACCTATAATTCAATACTTAGTTAATTACCTTAATAATTTTGATAAATCTCCTTTCAGTTTCCTTCCCCTCTGCTTAATCTGGTTTGTAATCAACTCCTTTCAATTAATTTAACATAAATCTAACATTTTCCATGCATAGTATTATATTTTATGGACATACTGTAATTTACACAATCAGTCTTCTATCATTGGTCATTTATTATTTCCAATTTTTTAGTATTAAAGACAATATTTTCATAAGCAGTGTATCCTTGTTAAATCTTTCAGCTCATCTTTGATTTATTACTTAATAAAAATGACTAGAATCAGCTTTCTAGATCATATTCCCAAATTTGTTACTGCATCACCTCACATAAGTTGAATTAAATTTTAAAAATACTATTTATCAAATTTTTTGTGTGTGTGTGAGGAAGATCAGCCCTGTGCTAACATCTGCCAATCCTCCTCCTTTTTTTGCTGAGGAAGACTGGCCCTGGGCTAACATCTGTGCCCATCTTCCTCCACTTTGTATGGGACGCCACCACAGCATGGCTTTGGCCAAGTGATGCGTTGGTGCGTGCCTGGGATCCGAACTGGCTAACCCTGGGCCACCGCAGCAGAGCGCGCGCACTTAACCACTTGCGCCACAGGGCTGGCCCTCAAATATTTCTTGTACATCTATTTTATTCAAAGCACTGTGCTAGGTGCTATGGGAATATAATGAAGAATAAGACCTATGTGGCAGATTGCTGATTGTTTTCTAATTGTTCTTCTGTACTTCCTCCTTCGTAATATAAATTCCTGGTTTTTAGGACATGGCTACCGGTTAAAACACTATCTTTCCCAGCTTCCCTTGCAGCTAGGTAGATTATATGACACAATTATGACCAGTGAGATATAAGTATGTAATAGTATATGTACATTCCAATAAGTGTCTCTAAAGTGGGGGGTGAAGTGCTGGTCACTGTAGTGACTCTGATGGCTGGAGCTTCAGCAGCTATGTGGAAGAAGCAATGAAGAGGAAGCAATATTTTGGGGATGTTAGATGAGAGAGTCTGTATCCCTGATACTATGCAATTCCCACCAACCTTGGACAGCCTACCTTTATTGTACTTTTTTGTGTAAAAGAAACAATGTCACCATTGAACCACTAATATTTTGAGTTTTCTTTCACATTTAGCCCAAATTAATGATATTTAACATAACGTTATTCGTTGGAAGTAGCATATGTAAAAGAAGAACTTGGGAATAAATGGAGAAATAGCTGGATATAAACTGAGTTTGAAACAAATACTTTCAATGTTTTTAAATATGCTTATTAACAATAGGCATTTCACGCTTTCAAATCTTATTCTAGTAGTACAGATAATCTTTGAGAATTCTACCCTTATTTACAAGTACAGGAGAATAGGTCTAGAAACTAAGTTAAAAACTTTTACTCTTAAAGTAACACAGTTGAATGTGTTGAATTAGAATTGGGATCAAAATCCACTCACGGGGTAAAATACTAAATATGCTCATACCAACAGACCAGTACTTGTAGTTTGACACAGTAGTGCAAATACATTGTATAACATACCTGCGCTATTTGCTTTTTTCAGCATAAAATTATAGCATAAAGATATTTCTAAGTTTTATAGGTCATCATTTCAAATGGCTTTAAAAATCTACCCTATGGATTCACCACAATTTCCCTAGTTATTTTGTGTTACTTGGGATTTTGATTGTCATGTGTATGATCATTTCTAATTTTTCTCTATAAAACGTTTTATATTTAAGATTGGTTACTTAGGCATATTTCCCACAAGTAGAATTATTGGTCAAGGGTAGAGTGATATTTAAATGCCTCAATACGTGTTTCCAAATTACTTTCCATAAGAGTTGGGGAATAATTTAAGCTCTCCCAAGTTAGATCTGTGTGAGAGTGCTGTTCTGGTCACCTTGGCTGACTCCCTGTGAAGATAAAGAGAAGATTCTGTTTAAATATCTCTAAAGCTTAGGAGCCATCTCGACATAAGTTCCACTGTGTTTCATTTTCTTTATGTTATTCTTTTCCCTCTCATATTTTTCAATTGTACATTTGCTACAGTCTGAAGGGTCTGAGGTAACATAAAGATTTAGAGGGAATTGGGGAATTGAAGGAGGAAGAAGGAACCAGTAGAGAATATTAGAGACAAATGTTGTTTCCACTGAAGATTTCCAAAGGATCAGCCTCTCTTTAACTGCCTGAGCTAAGTGACCAGATGCCTCTGCAAACCCAATAAAGACATTTGCAGCTTCTGCAACTTATTGGAGAAAAATTGCCTGGAGCAGGCAATGAACAGTCTGTTCTAGGGGCAATTCTTACCATTGCACCTGATATCAGATATTGGAAAGTTGGTCCATTTCAATAACTTAATAAAAGTTTTATTTCCAGATGTCAGTTATTTGTGTTTACTAGCTAGTTTTTTTTTTTTCTGGGCCAAAAGCAATTTTCAAAGGGTAACATATTATATTGTTGGAAGTAAAACCTAGTGAGCTGTTGTTCTTTTACCTAAGGACACGCCTGTAGGTATAACACAGAAATGACTAGAATAATATTGAAAAACATAGGCCTAGTTTTCACTATTTATACATTGTTTTCAACAGAACTTATTCTAAACACAAGATTTGCTTTTATGATACATTGTGTACCTGAGAAATTTGGGTTAAGATTTCTGAAAGGAAGTAATTTAATCATCATCTTCAGCGTCACACATGTGTCAGGTGGCCTGGGGCACAATAAGATGTCTGTAGTTTTGTTTAAATTCATCATCTGTGCCCAAAGCCAATACTATAGCAACTCAGAAACACTTGTACATCTTTCATGCGAGACTCTATCTTAAGAAACCTATTATAGTCCATCCTCATTACATTTAAGGACTGAATAGTGCAGTCTGAAGGGTCTGGGGTAACATCAGGGTTTAGAGGATAATGTCCTCTGCACATTACAGTTGTGGCCTACTGTTTTCCCAAATATCTCATTCTTTCACTCCTCCTAAACACCAAGCATATTTCTAACGTTAACCTCTTTCCTCCATTCCATTCACATTTATACATTCCTAAATATCAAGCTAATCTTTTCATTTAATTTGGCTTTGGGTGGGAGAAAAATTGAGGCTGATGACATTTTCTCAAGCTTAGACTTCCTACCTGGAATGTTTGGTGCCGAGAAGATGAGCAGCCAAGTGATAAACTTGAAATTAAGAGGCTCTAATATAAAAGTATCACCAGAGCTGAGATATCATTATTTTAACCTGGAGAAGCCAGTCATCTAGTGGTGCTTCTTGCCTTTTTGCCTTCTCTGGATCTCTTATTGGCATGCTGACCTTCCTCAAGAGAATAGCCCTCTTTCTCTCTCTCCTTTCTTTCATGAATCGTCTTTTCACATGCTGTATATTATTTCTAAAATAATTTGTTCTTTTAGATGTTAGCCTTTTTAATAATTGATTTTTGTAAAACCCGGGAAGAAATATCCCTCATATCCTTTTTTTAATCCTGGTAGATTATATATAACATAAATTTACCACTTAAATTGATTTTTAGGTGTACAGTTCAATGGCATTAAGTACATTCACATTGCTGTGTGACGACCACCAGCACCATCCATCTCTGGAACATTTCATTTTCCCAAACTGAAACTTTGTACCCATTAAACAATAACTCCTCATTCCTCCCTCCCCCCAAGGCCCTGACAACCACCATTCTACTTTCTGTCTCTGTGAATTTGACTACTCTAGGTACTGCATATAAGTGAAATCATACAATATTTGTCTTTTTGTGTCTGGCTTATTTCACTTAGCACAATGTCTTCAAAGTTCATCCGTGTTGTAGCATGTGTCAGAATTTCATTCCTTTTTAAGGCTGAATAATATGCCACTGTATGTATATTCCAGATTTTGTTTATCTGTTCATCTGTCAATGGATATTTGGGCTGCTTCCACCTTCGGCTGGTGAATGCAGCCGAAGTTGGAACAACAACAAGCAGTTGTGAATAATGCTGATATGAATTTTGGTGTACAAATATATATTCAGGTCAATTCTTTCAATTCTTTTGGATATATATCCAGAAGTCACATTGCTGGATTATATGGTAATTCTATGTTTAATTTATTTAGGAACCACCATACTGTTTTCCACAATGATCCGTATCCTCTTTCCCCGCTATATTTCATGTAATTCCCTTGGCTGCTCTGCAAAGAACTTGTTTAAATTTTTTCATTTATTCATTCTGTAGCAACCACTTCTTTTGTCATTTTTCACTGTTGCCAGTTTGCTATTATTTGCTTGAAGAGCAGCTGTCATCTGATGGAAAAGTATCTGAGTCTGATGATTTCTTCTCTCTCCCATCTAGCCTGAGTGGCCTCATGTAACCTTGACCCATTACCTTGGCCAGCCAGTAGCTGTTATTTGCTTTTTGCAGATTAAGAAATTGATTATAGGAGCAGGTCTATTATGAGAATGCATTGGTATAGTAAAAGATTAACTGAAAAGCAGAGTGACCATAACTGACTTCCATAGGTCACTTAAGGAATTGGAGAAGCTGGTTATAAAATCAAAATTTCTAAATTCCCAGCTGAACACTTCCTGCTGTGTCTCTAGATTTTTGTGTGCTTCAAGCCTTAAGAATTCATTCTAGAACTGTTGTATATCCTTAATTGGCATATCCGCCTTGTTCACTCCATTTTGCCTCTGTATTTTGTTATGGAAGAGAGTGAATAATATGTCTAGCAGATTCTTCCTCCCCCTATGATTTTGAGTCTATAATATTGCAAATGAAATTTGATAAGCAACAGCAAACAATGCTATTCTATGAGCTATCTTCAAGATCAAAATAAACACCAAAGGAAGTAAAAATGATAATTTTCTACTTAAATGAGGTATAGATCATTGTTTGACCCTTAAAAGTACTGAAAACGCACCAGAAAACTTAATAGCAAAGTTTAAGGAAAATGATAAGCTTACCCATAGGTTTATAATTTATGTATTGTGGACTGTTATCTTTTGCTGCTTCTGTGTCTATTAACCGCATGTTTGTTGAGAAATAGTGACATTGGATAGTATGTTTGCAGATTTAAAACTGAATTTCTCACAGAGCTACAGTATTTGTAGGGTTTTATTGGTTTCTCATAGATGGTATCTATAAAATTTAAGTACTTTTCAGGGGTGGGCAAGCAAACGTGCAAATGTCTCTATATATATGATGGAGGGGACGAGAGAGGTAGAAATGTTTTTGAACATGACTAAAAAAGCAGAAATTTTTTTTAAAGCTTTTCATTTTTAGTTGTTAGAACACTTATTGGTAATATAAAACATATATATATATATATAGTAAAATGTCCCCTGAATTCTTATTTCTTAAAAAAAATATTGTAGTAAATGGCTTATAGTTTGTATCCTTGTGTCCTAATAACTCATAAATGCTCTCTGCTGGTCTAATGCTATGTCCATCAGAGATTGCTTCAATAAATAAGTCCTCCCCTTCTCCGTAGCCGCTTGTAACCACATACTAGCTTCATTTTCAGACAGCAAAAAACCAAAAATGGTCAAGTTGTTTATGCTCTCATGTCTTTATAGAGCAACTCAGCAAAATGAAGCTGGCCTTGCATATGATCACCATTTTTTCAGACATTGAGAGGTTTTAGGCCAATTAAGAGCCACTTTTGGGAGAATCAATGGGATTGACTATGTAACTGAGTTGATTAAAATCACCTTATTTATCCCTTTGTTCCATTTTTTGATTACATTGGGCTACGACTATGAACAGTTTGAACTCTCTATCCAGTAAAAATTTATAGCAACATACAAATCCACGAGAGGCTTCCAAACTTCAGTAATATTTATTTGACAAGATCCTCTCAAACTGGTGTCAGACTGGTAAGTTCAACCCTGGAATCAATCACAAATATGGTCCTTGCTTTTTTTCTATTATCTGTCTTGAGCCCTGCTTCATGGTCTCTGAAGGTGTCTGAGTTTCCAGCACCTAATGGGTATTTTGAATGATTTTAGATGTCCTTTGTGATAAAATATTCCCACTTGCCAAGAAAAGACCCGTAAAGCAGAAAAAAACCAATTAGGTTCCTGTTGCAAAGGCTCTTATTATTTTCCTACTTCTTTCCCTGGAGGAATTTGGGGAGAATCTCTGCCTCAAGGTGCAGGGATCCCCTCTCCAAAGGCTCTTTTTTCAACCCTATCCTTACATGCTCATCCATACAATCAGAGATGATACTGGAGAAAATTGATGTGGACACTGGCCATTCAGAATATGCCTTACCTGAGCATGAATGGTCCTCTCTGCTTGGTACCAATGCATATTAGCTGAATGTGAGCCCTTCAGTTAATGATATTATAAACCACTTTATGCTTTTAATGATTAGTATAATGGAATCTTAGAGGATGAGAATATTGGCAAAGTGGCAGATTGTAGATTCATATAAAACTTCATTTTAGTTTATATGTTTGGAACAATTTGTTAGGTTTACAGCTTTCAGTAGGCTGCCTAGGTTCTCCTTCTTCCCACTGGCTCGTTCTTCCTATAGTCTCAGCCCTTGGAGGTAGTTGGAAGTAATTTTGATTTGTTTTTGCCACACAATTTGCTTACTCTCGCTCTCTCAACTCCTTTGTTGCTTGGAAACGAAAATTCATTTTTTATCTTGGGTATCTCATCTATGTTTGGATGTAGCTCCCAAATGCTTCTCTCTGGACTGCGGGTGTTTGAGGTCTCCACCCCCAGACGTCCACAGCATTGGCTGATCCTACATGTAGGACTAGAGTTCATTGATCAGGTCTGTCTTCCAGATTATCCTTTTATCACCAGAGTCCCCTTCACTTTTGTCTCTTGCATCCTCTTGTTCTCTAGGAGGTGTCAGTTATTTGTAGCTCACTTAGCAAGAGCCATCCACCTGGGTACTATACATAAGAGTTCCATTTAAGAGCTATAGAAATGTCTGGGCTTAGGTCTAACCAACAAAATGTTGTGTTGGTGAGAGATACCCTGAACCCAGTTTGGACTTTGTGTTCTCATGTGGTCAACTGTTTGCTTTCAAGTTGTGGTGGGCTGCATGTGGCCCCTAAAAAGATGTCTACATCTTAATCACCTGAAAATGTGACTATTACTCCATACGGCAAAAGAATGAATATTTCCTTATATGGCAATGATATGATTAAATTAAGCCTCTTGAGAGGAGGACCCTAAATGCCGTCATACATAGCTTATAAGAGAGTGAGCGACAGAGTTTAGACACACAGAGCACAGAGGAAAAGGCAGTGTGAAGATGGAGGCAGAGATTGGAATGATGCTGCTACGAGCCAAGGAACACCAAGGAATGTCGGCAGCCAACCAGTTTATGGTAATTTGCTACAGCAGCTATAGGAAACGAATATAATACAGATATTCCAGGGCTTTCCAAGGAAAAAGGAATAGGCATATATTTCCCAGGCATTTTGGAATTTTACAGAGATAGCCTAGTCAGAAAACCAACCATGAGTTACTTAATTGATTAGTTAATCCATCACATACATATTGAGGACTCACTGGAAATTTCAAAGATGAAGGAGCAGAAAGACTGCCAGGAACACACTATGTAGCAGGATGGACTTGCAGTCAGGGCCTGCTCAGGGAGTTGCAAAGCAAAGCACAGAAGGGGAGGTATGAGAGGGGCTATGGCATAATCTTTAAGGTCACAGAAAGTAGTCGAGAATTTATCCTTTGGACTATAGGACAGGAGTTTTAGAGGAATTTTAAAGAGAGAAGTTAAATTGAAAACTCTAATTTTATATGAGAAACCTATGACTCTTTGCTATTGAAATAGGGTAGAACTTTCTCTGTTTTCAGCTAGCATGAACAATACTACAGCCTCTCCTTGTTGCATTGTTTACCTGAATAATTTGGTCCCCAATTCCCCATCCATAGAAATTTTTCCTTTTTTCTGCATAATTGTATCATCATATGCTACATTATTTGGCAACTGGATTATAGTTCCATTCTCAGCGGATGACTGGGAATTTAGTTCTGGATAATGAGTTTTTTTTTTTTTTTTTACTTAAATTTATACTGAATTTTAACACTTGCTTTATATTATGCATTTGAAAAATAGTTTAAATTCTCTAGATTTGTAGCATCCTGTATTGTGTGGAGTAGGGGCGAAGGAGAGAGAATGAGAATCTAGGGCAGGGTAGAATTTACCAGTAGCTTTGTTCCATGGTTTGTGCTTTTCCATGTTAGGTGTGAGTAGTGTAGAGGAGGAAAATAATTTTCCCTACACCCTTTTGAGTTCTTGGCTGAGACCCCTGTAATAAAAGACAGATTAACAAAAGAAAAGCAAACAGAAGTCTATTGACATGTAGACCTCATGTGTACATGGGAGATACCCAAGGAAACTGAGCAACCCGAAGAGATAGTTTTGGAAATTAGGCTTGAATACCATCTTAATAAGGAAAGGGGAGGGGGTCGTGGGCCTCTTAGGAGAGAGGAAGTGATTTATAGGAAAGATGAATTGGCCGTTAGAAGAATAGATGGAAGGTATGACAGTTTGTGACAAAGTTTGTCTGGGCGGGGTGTTGCCTTCTAGTCTCCTTGCCTGTGATGAGTCAACCTCCCCTGGTTGATGAAATTCCTGGGGAGCGGATTAATGACAACTGAATTCCTTTTGGAGGATCTGTGTTTTAGGCAGATAAGAGGAGTTCAGAAACAGTTCTTTCCCTGCATTTACTGTTTTTCAAGTGCCTACAGCTCAAAATCATCAATATACCAAAGTGGCGTATTTTGGGGTAGCACACCCTGAACTCCAACAGTCATATTTTGGGATGGTATGTTCTGCTACCATTCAGTAGGAAAGAGCTGAGGTCGTGAGGTCATAAGGTCGTAAGGACAGAATCCCACCTCAGCTTCTCTGAGTCACCATCACCCCCTTGCCTGAGAAGTCTCTTTCTCCAAAGCCCTTTGCCCTGCACAGGTGCCCTGTGAGAATGTTCCTAGCCTATTCCCTATAAGAAGTGTAGACCACATTTAGGATCGTATGAATTCCCATATTGCAATAGTTGTCTGCTAATACTGATCCATGTCAGGGATATAAATTTGTTAGAAGTACAAGTTAAAAATAAATAAATTGGAAAATGCACTAAGGTTCTCTCTAGCAATATAGGGAGTGGATAAATTCTCAATTGCTTATAATTCCTGGATGCAGATGTCACTGATCATTGAGATAAGCCTTTCATTCCAGAATTAATTTATGATATGTTTGTGCACATGTAGTTAGAGAGTAAAATTCTCAAACCTAACACATTAGTCAAAATGTCTTAAGGGCATATGTATAAAAAAGGTAAAATTGAATGTATTTACATAGCTCCTTGCCAAGAAAATGAAAATGTTTTAAGTAAATACTCTAGGAGCTGAGATTAGATGAGAATACTTGAGATATGGGTGGCATTTGAATACTTCTTACTTGGCTCTGCTTTAAGAAATATAATACTCTGAAATATTCACTGGTGCATTTACCAGCCTCTTGGAGTCTTGAACAGCAAGAAAAAGTGCCAACTGAGATCCTGAGCTCAACTTAAGCCTGGAGTTTATGTAAATAGCCTTTGTCCCGAAGATATATGTATGACTTGAAAGTATAAAAACCTCTGCCCATGGTAGCCTCTTTTCAAATGAGAGACATTTAATCCTGGAGCCACAGAGTCCTGGCGGATTTCCCATATTCAAACTGAGTACATAGATATAGTGTCACTGCTTTGTCCGCAGTGAACAGCTAGACTCCTGAAGGAAGCTGCAAAGAGCCAGGGAAGACTGCCATCTGGTGGGAATATCAAGTTACTACTAAAATACATTGCTGTATCAAGTATTTGTTTACAGTCTAACTTTTAAGGCAGGAGTAAAATGATATTTTGACTCAAACGCTACCTGAGCAATGTTTTAATTAATAACCATATCATTATTGTTGTTTTGCAAATTCCTTCCTGTTTTTTGTTCTATTGTTTTATCTTTTCTCCGACGTGTAAAAAAAAAAAAAGGCGCTGACAAATATTTTTCTTTTATTCTACCTGGTCTTTCAGTTCTCTCTACTCATCATTTTCTAATTTTAAGAAAGCAGAATGAACTCTCTCATGACAATAAGGGTAATGTGATACACAACTGAGATTACATTAGGAGATTAAGAAGAATATAGAAGAATTAATAAAATGGAAAGTAATAAAAGTAATCTGAATATAAGTCTGAAAACCCTGAGCCTTTAGTCTAGACTCTGGTCTCGTTTGCATTTGAGGATGTTGTTTAATCCTTTTGTACTTGAGTTTCATTTATCACCTTTGGCTCTCATAGTTTCTCCATCAACTGAGTTTCAACTTGACAGATGATAATGACAGATCACAAACTTGTGTAGAGATTTTAATGTATTTAAAGTGCTTCTATGACCCTGGGGCTAGAAATTGGTGTCATAAAGCCCGTATCAATAAATACTCAGTTCTTAAATATCCCTTATCATCAGTTTCACTCTCTACTCTACTGAATTTCTCTCTTCAAAGTAAATGTGAGAGTGCGTTGAAGCATTTTCTGCAAAGTTTCAAATAGTATGGATGAATGTGTGTATATGTATATACGTATGTCAACTATGCTTCATATTCAATATTTCCTCAGTGTGAATTTAAGATCACTCCACTTTAATGTATAAATTATATATAATAAAATTTATTTCCTCTCAATACAAGACTTTAGACATGCATTACTAAAACATCAAAAAAGATATGATATGTCTAAGTTTTTGGTTTTCTATGAAGGGAAAATTTTAGATGGGAGACACACCTGGACCCAAACATCCTTCTCTTCCCTCTTTATTCCCTGTAATTAGCTGAGAGTAAATGCCGTGATGGACAGTGAGCTTGGCCACATTGGAGGGTCTGATCTGTGTTACTGTCCACCAACAACCCCTTCCAAAAAGATCCAGAGCTATATGACTGACTATACCGATTGTTTCATTAACCAAGAATATATATAGCATAGAGGATTAGCACTCAAAAATCTTCAAGAAGAGTGCATACTAGCTGATTTCCCTGGAGTTTCCTGGGAGAATCACTGATCATCATTAAATAAATAAATCTCCATGTTCCACATCCCAGAGCAGGTGACACAGAGTTGCCCATGTGAGTAACAGCTTCATCACCCATTAATGCCTACAATTCTGAGGAGCTGCCCCATGAACTGTCATTTAGGGCTTTCTGAGGCTGTCAGTATGCAAGACAGATTGTTCCTGGTCTATAGCATAGGGCCTCTTGAACACAATGTCAGCTATTTCAGAAGTTATCTGGCTTGTTCTTCGAGATGCCTCTCATGACCCCCATGTTGACTTTGAAAACACCATATAGCTTATATTTATTCATTTTCTCAGTCTTGTTATTAAATTGCAACCTCAGCCCCTTACCCTCTTCCCCACTCCCTGCAACACTGTCCAAACTGCAGCTTCTTCTACAGCTCCTGGAGAAGCCGAGTCAAGTCTCTGAAATTCTCCTCCTTGGAGACCACAGGAGATCCAGCTATGTCATCCTATCCTAGTACGAACCACCAACCTCAACTTTAGGCAGATGAGATGATTTAAGAAACTATAGCCTATTTTCTGAAATCTAGTTTAATTTTTCATGCGTCCTCACATTGTACATAAGTTTATTATGGCCTTGATCTCAAGTCATGCCAAACTATTATGGAAAATTTTAAGTATATGCAAAAGTAGAGAGAATAGCATAATGAACCTTCAGGTACCCATCATCCAGCTTCATCAACTATCAACTCAAGACTAATTTTTTTACTTATATCTCTCACTCTTCAGTCCCACTGGTTATTTTTTTTGGGCCAGGGGTGAAACAGACATCATTTCATTTCATTTCACCAATAAATGCTTCATTAGGTACCTCTAAAAGGTAGGGTTTCTTGAAACAATATAATTGGCATATCTGAAAACATCAGCAATAATCCTTTAATGTTACCAAATATTAAGTTAGGATTCAAATTTGCCTGATTGGCTCATAAATGTTGTCTTATAGTTTGAATCTGGATCTAAATAAGGTGCATACATCGCAACTGAATGATATGTTTTAAAGTCTCTTTTAATCTGTAGATTTCTTCCTATTTTTTTCTCAATTTGTTGGAGAAACTGGATTTGTTCTATAGCATGAGCACCCACAGCATGAATTTTTGCCTATTGTATCCATGTGGTTGCTAGTGAACAGGAGTAGAAATGGTGTTTCTTTTGTCTGTTACATAAAGCAACTTGTGTAGAAACTGGAATTAACTGAGATGTTTTAGTGCCCTTTGTTTTCCACACACCTTCTATTTCTAGATTGTTTGTACTTCTCATAGGACTTTTGTATATCGGTTTCTTTCCTGGTGTACCACATGCCGTGTACTCTAGATGTCATATATTCTAAATGTCATATATTCTAGATGTCATATATTTTAGGACTGTTTTGCCGGTGAGTGGGCTTCTTTTCAAAATGTTCTTCTGTTTTTCTGTTAATTGATAGTTAACTCTTGAAGCTTAATAAATTCAGATTTGACTTTTGGGGAAGACTACTCCATAAAGGCTGCTGTGTATTTTCCATCAGGAAATACGTAACATATGGTGGTTTTTTTGTTTTTTGATAATGTTAGCAGCTGTTGATGATCATTATTAGCTCAAATTATAAGGCAGTTCTGGCCACTGGATCTTGTTTTTATTGCCAGAGATTGAGTATTTCTGAGACTGGGACCCTGCTAGGTATCCTGCCAAGAATACACAGTGGCACCCTTGATTTCAGCGTATTGCACTATTCTGCAGACTTGATGAGCCTGGTCAAGTTGTTTGAAAACTATTTTCTAGTTTAAACAAAATCAAATTTCACAAAACAGACAAGTATTTTAAAAAATTACTAAAACCCCCCCATTGATTAAAGATTATGCTAATAAAGATGCCATTAAGGGAGTGAAAAGGCAAGCTACAGAGTGGGGGAGGTTATTTGCAAAACAGAGAAGGGATACTAAAAAGGACTTGTATTTACAATATATAAAGAACTTTTACCAATCAATAACAAAAATACAGATGGCACAGTAGAGAAAATGGGCAAAATACTTGAATAGTTACTTCACAAAATAGGTACTTCACAATGACCAATATAACATTGAAAAGCTATTTAATCTCATTAGTCATCTGGGAAATGTAAATTAAAACCACAATGAGATAATAGTATAAAATCACAGAATGGTTAAATAAAAAGACTGACAGTACCGGATCCTAGCAAGAATATGGAGAAACTGGAACTGCATATACTTCATATACTCCTGGTCAGAGTATATCCCAGGATACTGTTTTGCAGGATCTACTAAAACTGGGCATATACACACCCACTGACCCAACCATTACATGCCTACAGAAACGTATGCCTATGTGCACCCAAAAGAAATGTGTATACATGTGCGCAAAAGACATGTGTAAGAATATTCATGGCAGCCTTATTTGCAATAGATAAAAATAGGAAACACTTCAAATGTTCTTCAACCGTAGAGTAGATGAATAAATTTTGGTATGTTCATACAATAGAATACTCTATGAAGTTATGAATAAAAAGACAGAAACCAGAGACAAAAGAGAATATACTCTGTCATTCAAAGTATAGAGATTTTCCAAACTAGAAAGAAAACTAATGTATGATATTAGAAGTCAGAGTAGTGGTTAGCTTGGGGGAAGAGATCTGGAAATGTGACTGGGTTGAGGAAGCTGCCAAGGGGCTATTAACATTCTATTTCCAGATCTCAGTAGTAATTACATAGGCACATCCAATCCGTGTCAAGTCATTGAGCTGTCCTTATTATTTGTGCATTTTTCTGAAAGTATTATATACTTCAGTAAAAAAATTTGTTAAAATATTGTACTTATAATGTAAGCAAAAAAAAGTAGAACTGACAGTTTTCACACTTATATTTCTCCATCAGCCACATTAAGGAAAAACCAGAAAATGAACTAATAATACCCATCAAGATGTCAGCCAGAAAGTTGACATTATCAAGAAGATTGAAATGAAGATTGACAAACACTCTAAGTGACATCAAACTTCCCCATATTTTATACTGTGTTATGTGATATTAGCGACTGAGAAAATGAAACCATGGTGATGAACAATGTATTTTAAAACTAAGCAATGAGAATATGAAGACAATTGTTTATAGTTTTTCAGTGCTGTTTATAATTGTGTTATACTCAATCGTGTACTTCATTACGTTTAAAATTTGTTAAAATTAACGTTAACTCTTTTGAGTTTTTTTAATAGTGGTAAAGAAAAACCTACATATTATTGAGTAAGTCAGTTCTTATTAAAAATGGCTAAGGTAATACGAAGAAACAATATAGTGACAAATTAAAACCATCTCTTTTTCTGAAAATACTCTTGGAAGATGCCTACATAAAAATGCTGAAGATTTCAATATGCTAATACATGCAACAGGCATAGAATAGAGCTTGACACTTAGTAACCACAAAATAAATGTTACATGTTATTATCATCTGTATGAACAAATGACTCAGTGAGGAAGATTTTTCTAAAAAGTTGCATGAGAGTTCAGTTTTTTCCTGGCATATATGTTCATTATATTTGCTAGATTGTGCTTCAATAATGCACTCCATGAAATATTTTTTAAATGCATTGGAGAAGCCATTATTCTATCCCTTAATGACTTCTTAGTGAACGCACTGCTTTATGGATGAACTGAGTACACCTACTGATAGAGCCACTGCATTGTCTAGAATTTTTTAAAGTGATTCTAAAGGAAGATTAGAGAAATGAATCCACATATGAAATGTATTTCCAGTGTCACTACAAGCACGTTACTGCAGCAAAGAAATTGTAGCCAGAAGTTTACAAAGTTCTGCAGGATGTTTTGAATATGGTTAATTTATAGAAACAAAAGTAAAAAATGTAGTAGGATCCTCATGACACTTCGTGAGATGGGGAATGATTATGGCATTCGTTTTTACTATATAACGACTTGCAGATTATCTTGTGACAAATCATTTATTCAAAAATTAAAGGTGTACTAATAGTAAGATTTATTTTACAAAAAGGCAAGTGTTCAAATTTGTCTACCTAATCCATGATTCCAGGTACCTATCTGTTACTGAGAGAAACACACACATACACACTTGAGCTGTCACTTCAATTAAAAGGAGAAGAAAATAACTTAATAAAAGTCATCCTATATAGAACATTTTGGAAATGGATTGTTTTGAAATGTGCTCTCATTCCTGAAAACAGTGTGCAACCCATAAAACATCTCATCTTGCAAACTTGAAAAACTTGGAAACAAAATTTCTAACCATTTATAAAATCTTCCAAAGAATTTCACTGGGTTTTAAACCTAATAGTTAAAACATTAATTAACTATCAACTCAAATCTGTGTGGTTTTTAAAAACAGTTTGCCATCAGGGAAGATGGGATATTACTAGTCAATTTCAAATTCATATTACCTTTGCAAAATTAGTAGACATTTTTGAAAAATATGCATTCTGACTTAGTGAAAGCAATTAACACTGTACTTTTTCATTTGGAATCATATATCTTTGTGAAGCATCATTTTTAGTGGTGATAGCCACTAAAACTCAGTATATGAATCAACTGAATTATGAAGGAAACAATTGAATTGCTGTATTGCAAAGTATTAAATTAAGATTTAAAAAATAATGAAAACTATTCAACTGTTTTTCTCAATATTATCAATAAATGAAATAAATTTTGCTCAAAATATTTTTGCTTCAACTTAATTTATTATTTTAAAGTTTCTACCTTGAGTTTGTTTTATAGTGCATGTGATATATTAGTAGAGTAAATATATATAACCACGTATATGTTAGTAGAGTATATATCTATAATTTTGTGTATAGATACATGTATCACATTTATGTTTTATGCTTACAATTTTTATTGCTAAGAACACACAATCAGAATGGTGTAGAGATCACTGATTTAGAGATTGGTGAGAAAGAGAAACGATGGCAAAAGAGATGAGTGAATGAGGATCCAAGAGACGGAAGAGAGACGAGAGTACAGTCTTACTGGAGACTGAGAGGAAAGCGTCTTTAAACAAATGATGAGGTGGTTAACAGTTATGTGCAGCACAAAGCTCAGGAACCAAGGGGTCTGAGAAAAGGCCAGGGAATTTATGACTGATGATTAACAAGTTATTGGTGGCAATATTTTTAGTTAAGTGGTAGGAACAGAAACCAGATTCCATATGGTGAATAGCCAGATAATAAGTGAGTTGGGGGGAAGGAAAAGGATCAGTAAGAATAGACTACTCTTACTTAAGTTTGACAGAAAATGAACAAGGCAATGGAGAGGCAGAGTCAGAGAATACACTAGAAGTGGGCAGAATAGTTGATTAAGTAAGTCAAGGGGAAAGGGGGAGAGAAAGCATCACACTTAAAGGAAGAGGCATTTACTTTAGAAAGAGGACAGAACACCGTAAGTCAGTGAGAAAGGAGCAATCAAGTACATTTCTAAGAAAAGACAAGGAAAGCTGCAGGAATGGATTTCAGATGGCCACAATCTCAATGAATTAAGTGATTAAATAAATTCCTAAGATTGAGGAATGCCAGGTTGCGATTGTGAGCTGGATAAAAGAGGAAAAGATTTGAAATGTCCTCTATGAATCCCTCACAGGAACTGGAGCAGAGATTCTCAGATAACTGAGCAATGCTGAAGACTCAGATGTCTTCAGAAGACCACACAATAGGAATTTATGTCAGAGACACCTAGGAAAATTACAAGACTTTTTTTTTTTTCCTACCAACACTGAGCTGCCTTTGGGGATGAGAGAACAGAAAGTGATTTTTAGGGATTGGCAAAGAGAGTAGAATGGAAAGTGAGCATCTTATAACCGCAGTGAGAGAACTATTAACAAGCAGATTCTAAGGACCCCTTGGGTTGGAAAACAAGTGAGCAAGGAGGAGGCTTATGGGCAGAAATGAACTGACTGAGAGGGAAGAACAGTGTTAAGTAAGTGTGAGCTGAGAGGAGAGTGCTAGAATCCAAGATCTTGATGATGGAGAAATTTTGAGGGACAATAAGGTCTAAGTTCTGATTGTACTCACAAGAGGATAAAAAAGAGTAGAAAAAAGTGTTTGACAGTTGTGAACATTTGGTCCTCTGATGTCATGTTGATAGAGGGACGGCAAAGAGTGGGACGTGAGCTGAAGAGGACATTATGAGCAAAGTGGGGGAAGATCCTGGAGATGACTGAAAGGTCATACCTGGATTCTGTAAAAATTTAGAGAAGGTGTTGGATGGCGATGCCAGAGGATGCTTTATAAAGGGGATGAGGAATAGGGTGTGAGTAGGAAGAGGTGAGAAAGGCAACCTTCATAGGAAAGGGTTTCAAAGAAATGTTGTCAGGCTTGACATAAGGTGATGGGTGGGAAGCAGCCTTCAAGAACTACATCCTATGTATGGCACTTGTTCACAATGGCACCGACTTTTTACATTTTAGCAACGCTTCAGTGTCAAGAACACCATTTAACATTTCATCTGATGTGAATGCTTAAAGAAATAGTGAGATGAATTATACTCATCAAAATTGCTTCTGGCCAAATAACAATACAGCAATGTTTTAAATCAGGTTGCCAGGATGTATATATTTCAAAGATTCATGTGAAAGGCTGTGTTTTAATACCTAGAAGGTTAAAATGATTTGAAATGTAATTTTTAAGAAATTAATTTAGAATGCTTTTCCTAGACACAGAACTATTATATGGTACACTGCAGTTCCCATCTGCCATTTGCAGCAAGCTTTGCTCTGCTAGACACTTTTCAAATGCTATTCATATGTCCACTGATTCAAAACTAATTTCACCAAAAACTAATCTAAACAAGAAATGTGTCACATAGTTTATTCTACTGTAATTTCTGTTTCTAGAATTCAAACTAAGATTAATTTTTCTGTCCTTTGGTCACAGATTACCCTCACAGGGTCTAAGAGTTATGATTTTCCAATTAAAATAGGAGTTATGAAAGTCATACCAATAACCATGTGAATTAATAATTAGAAAATTCGCAAGAAGGCAAAATAAAGAAGAACATTTATTTATACTTGAAGAGCTATTCCAGTGTGCATAATATCAACATTGTAATAAACCAACTTTGGTGTTTTGTAGGGGATGAACTTGTCACAGCAGCCCTGAAATAGCAAACCATTTTGCACGTGTGTCCATTATTTGGAGTGACAGGTTAATATCTTTGAGGGCAGCCAGACTTCTCATTTATCTCCTTAAGAATAACAAATGTACAGATTAGCTGTCTCTCTGACCTCATTCTAAAATAAAGCTATGTTGAATAAGCATTGCCTCAAGTGTTCATATCATCTTTGGCTAAATTCAAAGAAGATTAGAATAGCAGGAAGCAGATTGAACTGAGCTTGACAGAGGGTGGGAAGAGCCTCTCCACTCTGAATACTCGGGAGGAAAATTCTTAAACTTGTGTCCATCAAACAAAAGGTGTGATTATATTGAGTTCTTCCTGCACCCATGAGCTCGAGTTTGATTTTTCCCAAGAGGGTGGTCAAATCAATATCAGATCAGGATAGCGGGACTTCTGGATGTCTAATTGTCTAGTTCTCAGCAGGGAGAATAGAGGAGGGTGCAACTGAAAAACATGTGGTCTTATAATATCTTCCTTTAATACATAATGCGTTCTGGAAACATGTCTCTGAAAGCAAAAGTTTAAAGTAATCTTAATAGTAAATGAAGGATTTCTTTCCCAGAGAACATGGTATGGTCTTTGATCTATGATGCGTGGTAAGATCTCTAATCATAATTCCAGCACGAATAGCTGTTCTGGGATCTGGTCCTAGCAAGTCCAGCGGGTAGAGGAGGTCCATGAAGAGCTGAGATGGGAGGCTGTCATCTCTTATCAGGGCACCCAGGGAAGCAGATATAGACATCTTTCTTTTCCGTGGGCCAATTGCCTCTTCTCTGACCCAAGAGAAAGGGCAGAGCAGATAGAAAACCCCAACTCTTGCAAACGTCTGAACTTCTGGTGGTACTTGGAGCAGTCAGGGGAGAGGGATCTGTCCCAACTGTTAACTACAATTGGGCCCAAGAGTATATAAGTGTCAAACCACATACATGCACCTGTGGCTGGTCTGAGGCCCCCCATTTGGCTGCCAGCTCAGATCCTAGCCAGCATAGTCCCATTTAAAGAAGAAGGTGTGCACGGTTGAGGGGGGAAGAGCATTAGCTGATGAGGGTAGGTGATGCCAGCAAAGAGTCTCACCTGGGAGGGCCAAAGCCTGAAGCCTTGGGAGAAGAGGGTGAGATGGAAATGGGTTTCAGATGGGCTGACAAAACGAGGCCTGCCAACCACAGGCCTAGGGAACCCCCTGCAAACAACCTAAGGCTGCAAGGGGCAGGAAAGGTGTCAAAGAAGGCTTGTCTTTGGGATTGGGGGGAACAAGCTCAAAAGCATTCTCTTTCAATTGGTATAAAGAACATATTCTGTGCAGAAAAGGCAGTTTATTAGTATGGATGGATAATTGTATGAAACTTCAGATTATTGTCTGAAAGGACTGTTTACATGGATGATGAACTTTAGATTATTTTTCAGTTTATATGCTTGCTTGTTTAAATGTTTTCCTTGGAAAAGTCAAACATTTGCCTCTGTTTAATTAGATCTTTATAATGCACAATGAGAAATTTAGTAGTTTTTTTAAACCACTGGATAATTTTCTAAATTATTCATGGTGATTCAACCATATAACAAACAAAAGAGAAAACAGACACACACATTTACACACACAAACGCACACACACACACATTAGAAGACAGATTACACAGAGGATTGCGTGTTCTCCTGGAATGATAATTTGAAAGTGCATAGCAAAGCTATATTTCTTGTGATTGGATTTTGATCCTGGTTTCCCAATTTTAATGTGTAGTCTCTGAATTACTGTTACCGTGGTTTTTATTTTAAGTATAATATAATTCTTAGGAAGAAAGTTAGTTAATGAGAAATTTCTTCGTAAGTATCACTTGAAATTTCTTCCCCAGGATCACTTGAATTTACTTTTCTGCAGTGAAAACGGAGAGGCAGTGGGAAGGAGCAGCTGTTTATATGAGCAAAGAAGGAGGTCACCTTTTTTAGTCTGTTAAAAGAGTGATTTTCTACAAAGTAAGAAGTAAATTACATTATCTGGGATACTTCATGTTGTTTGAAATGTGAACGATATTTAGTCTCTGGGCCAAGACAGGCCCTCTGTGGCTTTGTAAGGAAAAGCAAGCCTTATTCGCCCTTGGGGATAAGAGACACAAGTGGTATAATCATGAACTGGGAATCTCAATGAATTGTTTGGAAAAGGATGATTTTTACCCAACAACATGGCCATAGGTATGAGACGAAAGATGGATTTGAAGAAATCTTTCAATTTTTTTCAGGACATCCAGGTTAACTATTTTTTGTGTAATGTTTATTTGTTCCTTTCTTTGTTCATAAGAAGAATATTCAGTACCTTGTAATTGGATCATTGCTTTCAGTAGGAACACTAAAAGCAGTATGCAAACTACAAGCCAAGAATAACATGAAAAATAATTTAATAGTCATTTTATATTAGCAGACAGGATCCTAATGACTCATTTCTAATGACAAGTTAAATGGAAATTATACAAAATAAACAGGATTTATTTTTGAAGTATGACAAAATAGATAAAAAAACAGAGTGGTCGCAAAGAGCTGATGCATGCCAGCTCAAATATATCTGTGTTCCTCTTTATGCTTTGCACACATTTTATTTTTCTCATTTTTCTCTGTACCTGATCTTCGGGTTGAAGCTTGGCATTATTGAGGCAGTGCTTACACAGAGTTTTATTTCTTCTATTATTGTCGGGCCACAATCTAGTGCCTCTGGAATATGGGGTCACTGAATATACACACTCAGTTCTCAAGTTCTCCCTTTGCCTAACATCACCATTATTAAATTTATAATTTCCATAGACAGTGACCAATCCATGTTGAATCAAAGAGATGTATGGAATACTATGTAACTATGGTGTTTGCAATGATTGCAGCAATGAGTTTATTTAAAAGCACAAGATTTGCAATATGTACTTTTTATGGATAAAACAAGTCAAAATATGTGTGCCTTTCAACTATGTAATCAGCATTACTGTTAGGAGTGACTGGATATCACTCTTCACATGCAAACATATGACTACGTAGTGACCATTGATAAGCTGGCCAAAGAAAAAGTCATACAACCTAAGTCTCCATTCATTTATTATGTAGTTATTTAACACTTACTATATTTAAACACTGAGATAACGACTGAGAACAGAAAATAGGACAGACATAGTCCTTATTCTCAGTGGATGTATATTTTATTCAGGAGATAGACATTAAAAACTAAACCAGGTGTTATTTAATTGTATTTGTGACAATTGCATTGCAGTCGAAGTACAAGGTATTCAAAGACTAGAAAACAAAAGAGCTGGCTAAAGTCTACATGGTGAGGGAAAACTTGCAGGAACTTGAGACTCAGTAAAATTAAGGAGGAAGAGTTTGTGAAGAATGTTCTAGGCAAACGGTATGGCTAAGCCAAGACAGGAAGGAAGAGTGATGGGATTGTAGAGCTAAAGGATGTTAGAATTGGAGACCAGAGTGCTTATCATGTCATACAACCCCTGCTTCGTCTCATTTCATGAATCTCCCCCCACCCCTGGAGTCACAAACATATAGATGGTAAGTTAAGCCACGTAGTGTTGGAATTATCTAGGGATGGTAAAAAGAAAACTGGGTCAATAACAAAACCCTGAGAAACTCTCAACAGTCAATGTTTAGGTAAAGGAGGTTGAACCAGCAAAGGAGACTAAGAATGAGTGGTCAGAGTGTTAGGAGGGACACAGAGCCAAGGAAAGGGTGTGGCTAGACAGCTGAGGGACAAAACAAGATAAAGTCTGACAGGTTACTGGCTAGATTGAAATTTTCCAACTGGGATGGATGCTGTGTAGAGAAAAAAGGGAAAAGAGCCCAGAAGGCCGGTGGATATAGAGAAAGCAGAGGGATCAGTGGATCTCAGTTCTCCATGAGGTCCAAGAATAGTCCTGGTGGAAAAAACAGTCTTGGCGGTGGAAGCTTGGCTGCAGTGGAGACAATAAACTTGAGCATAGGAGATTAGGTGAGAGAGGAAGACACTTAAGAGATTTTGGGGGTGGAAAAGGTTCAGGTTATGACAGTTTTCAGGTGTGACTCTGGGAGTGAAGCCTAAGGTAGAGAAATGAAAAGTTTATTGGTAATAAGGAGATCCAGTCAGGGTGTTGAAGGGGACATTTGTGTAGATGTGAACATCATTCATGATCATGGGGCTAGAAGGGGACACAATAATCCAGCCTTTTTATGAAGGATGGATTGTGACTAGAGATTAGTAGATAGATGATACCAATGAGAAGGGAGATGGTGCATAGCTAGAAGGCAGGAACATCAAAGCAGCAGGAATTTTTCTGAGGAGGTAAAGATGCAATGGACAGCACTAGGGGCAAGAGGTTATCTAGGGTGTGATGGCGTAAGAGCCATTTTCATTTGCAGAAGTGCTGTCCTCTAGGGAGAATGGGATATTAGTCAAGGCAAGAAGGTATAAACAATGTTCTGAAAGAAAGCTGAGTATGTAGTGAAGTTTGCAAACCATGGAACAAAGTTCTGAAGACACAGTGGTAGAATCTGAGAGATAGGAAAAGAGAGAAAAAAAGAGAAAGAGAGGGAGACGGAGGTGCTTACTGGAGGGCAATTGGGTAGTGAAGAACAGAGCATTGTGGGAATTTTACTGTAGCAGAAAATCAATACCTGAGGATGGTTTGGTGACCCAGGGAACTGGAGGGAGGGGCTCAGTAAACAAGACTGAGAGAATGTGGCAGGGTCAGTAGCTTAGGAGACATCTACCTCCCTTTACATTAAGACCGGGGTACAGGAGCCTGGCCATATCAAGTGGGCAAAGGAGAGGTTGGAAAACCTGACAGGGCTTGACCCGAGGAGAAGACTACCTCCAGTAAAGTGGGTTCTTAATTATTGAAATGCTAATATGTTTATAAAATGTCCAATCTGCCAGAGATTTGCACCAAGAAGCACTGGGCTTTTGCAATACTTGACTCCTTCTGATCAAGCAATCATTTTCTCTCCTCAGCCTTTCATGTTAAAGGTTTCGGATTTAAGGATTTTATTTAAATTCCCCATTTCTTCTTTGAAGTCTGGGATATAATATAAAACACCTAATTTGCATGAACTTCCTACATTTTCCCCTCAATGTTTTAATATTATCAACTGAATTTGGTATGAAAAAGCACGAAGCTACATTCCCTATTTAATCTCGTTTATTGCTCAGTACTGAGAAATTATGATTTAATACTCATCTAATAACTTGAAATAATAATGTATTTTCCAAAAGTATCTAATTCAAAATCATGAAAGTACTTAGATGCTAGTTGAATCCGCTTCTTTCCAAAGCCATGTGGTAATACAATAACGACAATAAATTTAAAAATTCACACTGAGTGATGGACTTACGTTTTTGTGGGCTGTGGATGGGTCAACTATAAACAAGTGTAGTGGTTTAGTTCTAGGTAATACCAACATTCAAACTCTGATCTTTTGAGTTGTTCCCGGTAGTATCATCAGGATTGTATATTTTGCCATTGGAGAAGGAACTTGAGAATTATCTACAAATGACTTTCCACACTCTATTTCAATTCTCTTTTTAAACAATTTAAGAAATTGTGTTTGAACAAGTTAGAGTATGAGACCATGTCATATTTGTATTTGTGTTCTCACACTACATCCACTGTCTGGGATACTATAGATAAATGGCTGTTGGATGTACCACTTATCTATTGCCATACAAGGCTGCATAGTCACCAGAAAGACTTAATGTCATACGGTCAAAAACACATTTATTTAGTTCATGAGGCTATGAGGTTCAGCTGATCTGAGTTAGTTTCAGTGGATCTAGGCTGGGTTCACCCAAATGTCTGGGGTTCTACAGGCTGTTGGTTGTCTCCGCTCAGATGACTGGGGTAACCTGATTCTGATCTCCTGCTCAGCCTCCAGCAGGCTGGTTTAGGCCTGTTCTTATGTCATAGTGGAAGGACAAGAATAAGCAAAACCAATTGTGCAAGCATCTTTCAAGTCTCTGTTTGTGTCACATGTGTCAATATCTTGTTGGTTCAGAAGAAGCCACGTGGATAAGTCAAAAGTCAGAGTAGGAGGGTACTGTAAAATTACATGGAAAGGACATGCATACAGAAGAGGTTGAAGAATTGGGGCCACCAGGGCAACCAGTCCACTACATTGAATGAAGAAATGAACAAATGGATCATAGAGTGACATGAAGTGCACTGGGCTAAGGGCTGGGAGACATGCTGCTGAGGCTCGGCCCTGTGCATTCTGTTAATTTGGGTAAATTATTTAGTCATGCTGGACCCTAATTTCCTTATTGGCTTTTTCCAAGCTTTAAAGACTTTGATATAAGCTTTTAATGAATTTAATGCTATACACAGTCTGTAGGAGGAACTTTTAAGGAAAGTTGTTCATGATCCTATCCTTTAGTGAGCCAAAATGGCTAATGTGGATGACGAAAATTGACTGGCGAATTTTGACTCTACGAATCATTGAATAATTTATAATCACACTCAAACTGAAAAACTTCTAGTTTGAATATGAGTATGAAGCAAAGCACTGAAAATTCAATTTCCTATTTAGGTCTGTAGTTTTTGCTCCTATCTAATGATTCTTTTGAAGCATATAATATGTCAGTATAATATCAAACACTATGACATCTCTTATGTGTGAGATGAGTTTTAGGGTCGATTGATGTTGTGCCTTAATAATTCATGGTTGTAATGAATTATTATTCTTAAATTGACTAGAGGAGCTTTGTCAAGTTTGCATAATGCTAATTGAAGTGTGGGTTATTTTAAAGTAGATATTATGATTTGTTTCATATAAAGAGTACAGATAATACAGAAAAGAAACTTGCTCTCCATTATACAATATATAATTATATAATATATATTGAAATGCTGGATTATTTAACTATAAGAATAAAAACTGAGTGAAAATATTCTAGATGAAAAATCTATTATCAGCTTCACAAGAAGAAGGTAATATGCACAAATGGTCTTTGAAGATGATTTTCTGTGTCTGAGATGACTTCGTATTTTAGTCACTTAGATTGCCTCAAAAATTTCACACCTAGATTACCAAAATATATTGGTGAAAATATAATTTGGAACTCACTTTGACATAGAACATGTTCTGTTTCAAATATCCATAAATAATTTGCCATATGATAAATGTTCATCCTTGTCATATCTCTGGGAAGTGTTTATTTTGGGCTGATAATTTACATGTGAAATCATTCACTCTGGCCTGTGTCATTTCAGAGTCTCCATGTAGACACATCCAAGAAACCGCACTCAAATCAAGCTGGCCTGGATTCAAGAGCACCAGTTGGTTGTCAAAATGATTTGGCCAATCGGGAGAAAGAGAGAAGCAAGAGTGGGCCAGCTGCAGTCGCAGGGCAACAATGTAACCACAGGTCAGTTAAGCCTCGTGGTATTGGTTTTAACTGCCTACATGACAAATCCACAATGTACGGATTCTTACTACCATTTTGTTCGGAGTATATGGCTCTGCCAAAGTGGCCACCCTGCCCTGCAAATCTCATTGAAATGTGGTTTCAAGTGTAGCATAATATTAAACCCTCACAATAATGATAGGTCTGTTCATTGTTTGCTGTCATTAGATTTTTCTCCTCATTTATGGTTTCCACAGCCAAGAAAGTGTATTGTAAGACAGCTTGTATCATTACGACAATATTTTGAAATTTTTGCTAGAATTAACAAGAAGGGTTAATGGCTCAAAAAGAGGTTAAAATAATTGAGATGTTTTTAATTTAAAGAACTGTCGGCTATGTAATCTAATGCAGAACTGAATGATGATAGTTTGGTTTATAGAGATAGTGATCTGATATTTTTCATCTCTACTGGAAGCAAAGCAAGAGAAAATGGACTTGTGGAGAAGTTGACAGCATTCAATTAAGTGACCCAGAGTAACTTCCATATTGTGGAAATCTGGGATGAGTTAGCAAGGGAAATGAGAATAGTCTTCCTTGGCAATATTTTAGAGACAACAAACAGCTCAATTTCTATTACATTTTATCTTTGAAACTTCACCTTTCGTTTGTAAGAAAATTGAAACTGTAATTATTCTTAAGCATATGGTTTATTCCTTTCCTCTCTTTATTTGGTTTTGTAGCTAGCACTCTTTTTTCCTCCAACGGCGTTAAAAAGTCAAAATACAAGATATAAAGTCTCTGAAGTGTTTCTGGTGAAACTCTGTCTGTGCAATCGGGGTTCTTTCATGTAGTTAGCTTACTGGCTTCTGACACTCCTATAAAAATATCCCATAGAGTTTTTCTTATTACCTTTTCATTGACTCTCTCCGAGTGATAAAAATGAAATTCTGTAAAGGGCTTTGAAAACCATGCATATTGCAATTTCTCCAAATTTCAAATACTAATCAAGCATGATTATAAAAGAAACAACTACTACAGTGAAAATTGTTGCAACGTGTTCAGTCTCAAGCCATTATTATTCATTGGAAACAATTTTTTTCCTTAAGATTATAGATTCTAAAAAGTACCAGATAACACAATTCCTGAGATCAAAATTTTTGTTTCAGTCATAGGAAAACTTGTTATCTGATCTACCCCTGTGTGTGCATCTTCCTGGGATGGTATGTGGCAGCCCCAGTCTTGCACCCTGAATGAATAGTGCAGAATATGTTACAGACCAAGGCATCACCTGCTTTAGCATATTGCCTGTAAAGTGATAGTTTAGGGAAAAAGAGGACCTGGAATTAAAGTAGTGGTTCTAGGCAAGTGAGATTTCCTAACTTTATTTAAGAGAATAAAATAAAATCTCCTTAGTTAGATTAATTTCATCACGCATTTATTTAGAAATTATTTAGTATGCTTCTCTGGGCAATATTTAATTTGCTTCCTTATTTGTAATAAATTACAGAGTCTGTCTTCCTGATGAATTAGAGTTGTATGACAATCCATATGTAAAAATACAAAAGTTAAGTAAAGCAGAAATATGATTCTTTAAACTTCATTTTTATCTTGTCTAATATAGTATATGTTTCTTCATTTGAAAAAAGAAAAAAAGACCCATTGGATCTCCACTTACCATGCTTGGGATGGATAGCTCCTCTCTGAATATTCAGTAACTACCTTGGCATCCAGGATGGGCAAATGATACCCTTTCTGAGCTTTCTCCTCTTTTTAGTGCTTAGACTCAAGTCAGTCATTTCCCGAAGTTGCTTTGGGTGAGAGTGGCAGCTTTAGAGTCTTAGTAGCATATCACGGACAAAAGCAAAAACAAAACAAAAACTTTATTAAGAGGGAGTGCCGCTTTTCTAGTTTTGCTCCTTCTGGACACCCAGATCTTATTCTTTCAGTTAGATGAAGTGCAACCATTTTAGATATGTATCTGATCATTACGCTAAAGGGCATTCTTTATTTTGGAATTCAATGTAAACAACTGGAATGTTGGCCGTGAATGGCTGAATGCACGTTGTATGATGAGAGTCTACTCTTGCAGCCAGCAGTACAGTCGACTATACCTCAGAATTGGTGCTATCAGTCCCAGCTCCTCTTCACTAAGACACTGATGAAAATGCTCTACCATGTCTCGTGGATGACCTTCTCTGGGCCCTTGATTCACTCTGTTTGCTCCACGATGCCGATGTCTTATTTTAGGAACATTGTTATTAAGTCTGCACATTATTTGGTCCATAAATTACTGAAAGAACAGTTCTCTGAAAGTAGGATGATTAAGTGGTTAACCTTTGGAGTCTGAACTCAGACTGCTGGGTTTAAATCTTGGCCTCCCACTTGCTAGCTGTGTACCATGAGCAATTTGTTAACGTCTCTATCTTTTTATGTATAAAATTGAGTTAATAATAGCACTATACCATAGGCTATTTTGAAGACTACATTAGATAAAATAGGTTAAATTTAGTATAGTACATAATAAACCCCAATTGAACCATAGCTATTATAAATAACTTCTGCATCTTTATGAGTTGATTGCTAAGGAAAACTTTGCTTCCCAACAGTACGTTCTGCAAAGTGCTGGCTGTGACCACCTGATGTGACTCTTGCAGTCTCTGAGTTTCTGTCTGTACTTTTTTCCTTCGAGAACTGTATCCTATTGGGAATTTCAGGGTCTCTATGAATCCTATGGACATGGAAGGTGATTAGAAACCTTGGGCAATGAGTCCAAAAAACACTGCAATTGTGCAGAGACGTGGAAGCCCTGACCTTCCCTAGTGGACCTCATCCCTGTCTTACCTCAGCTGCAGTAGCTCAGGAAGAGCACAGGGTTTCATTGTTTAATCAGTTTAAGCGCTATTTTTGGTAGATGACGTGTTAAGTGCAAATGTTTGTTTTAAGCTATTTGTTGCATGTCCAGTTCCCGGGGTGGACTTGCACATGGAAAGTTTATTGGAAAGTGCTCTCAGGAACAGCACATAAGGCAGAGGAACCAAAGCAGGTCTGGACACAGGGAGAAGTTGAATCATAAAGCAGTCACAACAAAGACCTCAGTTGAGCTCAGGAGCTGGCGTGGCTCTTCAGAGTTGTCCTGTATTGGTGTGAGGATGCCAGGCTTTTATAGCCCTGCATCAATCAATCATCGACGCAGCTGCCCTGAGAAGGGGGAGTGACTGTGGGCAAGATGGCTTCCTTCAGCCAAGGTCAAATTCATTTGGAATCAGAGGATTATCATTTAGCTGTGAGGAGGATGTGGTTATTATGTAGGTCACTCATTAATTTCAGTGATTGCTTCTGGTGATCTGACTGGCTAAACAAGAGGCTGATTTCTTTTTTCCTCCTTATGTGTCTCTTTAGAAACTGCAAGATTTGCCAGAAAGGATAATCTTTTAAAATATGCCTATTTGGTTTTGCCCTACATAAGTGTTCTCTACTGAGCATATTTTATACTCCTGATCAACATTCTCTCATGGAATTTCCTTTCTTTCGAAGCTTCAACTATGTTCTTCTAATTATTCCTACATCTTTAGACTGACCCCATGCCATGACTCATCCTTCATAAATTAAACTTGTCAAGTAGTGAGATGAACTTTGAGTCCGAAAATAAAATGCAGGTACCCTAAGGTCCAGTCCCAGCTCTGCACAACCTAGATGTGTAGCCTTCCATAAACCACTTCATTTTTCTGAGTTATACTTTCCTCACCAAAGTAGAAGGTGTGCCAGGTAACCTGAATTCTGAAAGCATGTGATTCTATGGCCCATTCTGATATCATAGAGTAATATAACTGTTGCTCATGTCTAAGTAAGACTCACATAGAAATGATTCACCACATCTAGGAACCTATTTATTGTGGTAAATTAAACAGATGAGAGGCAACAAGCTCCATAGAAAAATTCTTCACTGAGGTCAAGGTGGAAACTAGAAATAAAGAATGCATTTATAGGAAAATACAGAAGTCTTTGTATTGAGCTTTAATTTAATCTTAATGTTAAACCTAAACTTCAGATTTTACTTGTATGATGGGAAACAAAACATAAGACAGTTCCCTATCAGGACGATTTTGAAAGTGGCAATTCTATATTAAAGACCTTGACTGAATGACTGAATATATGCTATCAAGAGGTAAGCACTTTAGGTATCATAAAATATATTCTTGTTTCTCAATTGTAATAAAGGAACACTTCAATAATTCAGTATTATTCTAAGTAGTGTGTAAGTCTAAGCTCAATAATTATGTTTACTCCAAGGACTAGAAAACCTGTTATCTAAAATATTGGATAATTTCAGGGCCAGCCCCGTGGCCTAGTGGTTAAGTTTGGTGCACTCCACTTCAGCGGCCAGGGTTCGGTTCATGGGTGCAGACCTATACCACTTGTCGGCAGCCATGCGGTGGCAGTGACCCACATACAAACAGAGGAAGATTTGCACAGATGTCAGCTCAGGGTGAATCTTCCTCAGCAAAAAATAAATAAATAAATAAAATATTGGATACTTTCAAACTGGTAATCTGAAATCTGATATATGTTTTATCCTCCTATTTAACATCAATGCGGATTTTTCATAATATAAACAAAATAATGATACTAGTAGAATTTCCTTTACATTTCCAGGGGGTATTATCTCAGTTTGGAAATACTGACAGCCTGTAGTAAAATGTTATAAAATTGCTCTTCGTTTTATAGCAACCTATTTTCCTCTTCTAAGAAGGTTTAAATGTTTAAGAATATGCTAGAAGGGGAACCCACAGTCACTTCATTCTTTGAACAATTCTGAAATATCATTTCCTAATAGGCAGCCGTGTGAGTACTGACAGCCTTGTCCCTCTTCTTCCCTAGAGATTAATTTATTTCCTGCAGTGCTTGCTATTCATGGAAAATCTGACTTGTCAGCCTTCACCAATGGGAGATCTCATCAGCAGAATGTTAATTATAAAAGCAAAACCATGTACCATATTGAAAAGGAAAAACAGTTCTCTAGAAAAAGAAACATTATTCTTCTTTTCTTTTTTTTTTTTTGTTTCACTCCATTCTCTCCTCATTCTGTGGCTGGACAGGAACATTAACCACTGGGAAAACAGTCTGTGAGATGGTGGGGCATAGAGGACCACGTACAGGCTTTGCAACCAGGCAGACCCAAGACTGAGCGCTAATTCAAAGACTGTCACATTTCTTTGTGATTTTATTTCCTCATCTATAAAATGGGGATAAAAATACCTGCCTCACATGAAATTGTGTAATGAGACTGGCACAGAGTAGACACTAAAAAATTATTTTATCATTTTCATAGAACTCAATCAACAGACTTTATTTAGCACTTTCTGCATATTGATTGTTGTAGTTTGGTATTAACTGAGTCTCATGTTGGTTCACAAAGGAATCTATTAAGATTTGAAGGCATGTATCTTTCAGCTCTTAGGAGCTAGGAGTGTTAGATGGAGAGAGGTTATTGAGGTGTCCTGTTGAAAGTCTTGTCTACTGTCCACGTCCTCTCGCTTCTCATTATTACCACTCTTAGAGTTTTTATAATGTCTGCTAGAGATGTATGAACTTATTATTATTTGCACCAAGTTCTTCAAAAAATCAAAAAACTCTTTGCTAATAGTTTTAGATCTATCTAGTAGGACTTAAAACTGCATTTGAGTTTATTTTAAAAAATTATATTCTCTAAAATAAAAATTGACGGTTTCTATTTGATTCAGTATCAGAAATAAAACTTTGGTGAATTAAATATTGAGACAAAAAAGACAATAGCATGGCAGCAAAGTAGAGATAAGGTTGAAAAATACTTACTGGATGAAGAAGCAAAATCAATTATTTTAAACCCAGAACGATCACTATTTCAGTAAATGATTATGATTACCAAGTCTGTTTAGGTGAATTAACTTTCTTCTTATTCCTTCTCCATTATTTTATGATCTGAGTGTAACACTAGAAAGAAAGAGCAATTGAAGCATTAGATGATAAAATAAAAAAAGAAGAGATGTCATCGTGCAAACTCGTAAGACCTGAGACCTAATACAGGGCTGCTACAAGCAGAGATGAGCTGTGTGCGTGATGTGCAATTTATGATAAGTAGTGTTCTTTCATATGACAAAATAATATATTTTTAAAGACCATTGACAGTATCTGAACTTGGGTGGAACAAGGGACTGGATCTATATGGTGACCTCTGACTTTGACCTTTATGGAGTTATGTACAAATCATTGATTGATTCTTTTTAATGGTAAATGCATCTTTTTAAAGTATGGAGTTTACTTCTAAATAATAAGCTTTTGAGCTTCTCCCCAATTCCCTAATTTTCCTCATGAACAACTTTCAATCTTATCATTTTTAATTTCTTTCCCCCTTTCTTCTAACCTTTATTCTTATTGGCAGGTGACAATCCTTATTATTCCAAACCAATTCTGGTTCTTATTTCATTCAAGAAGCCCATCATTATTCTGACCATGAACTAAGCAAAGCAAGAACAGATGACAGTAACTTTCAAAATTTATCTCAGTGATTCTTTAAGTTCTTATGCATAAAAAAGTCACTTAATGAGCATGTTAAAAATACATATTCTTGGGATCTGCTCTCTAGAACAGCATTGGCAAACTCTGGCAGTGGTCAGATCTGTCCCATTACCTGCTTTCGTATAACCCATGAGGTAAGAATGTTTGTTTTTCTCATTTTAAATGGTTGGAAAAAAATTAAAAGAAGAGGAACATTTTCTAACCCTTGAAAATTAGATGAAATTCACATTTTAATGTCTGTATAAAGTTTTATTGGAATACAGCCTCATTCATTCATTTACGTTTTGTCTATGGCTGCTTTCATGCTATATCAGCAGAGTTGAGTAGTTTTGACAGAGACCATGTGCAAAGCCTAAAATATTTACTCTCTGGTCCTTTAAAGTAAAAGTTTGCAACCTCTGCTCTAGAAAGTCTGATTCAGAAGTTCTCAGGTTGGAACTTGGAATCTATTTCAACACGTTTCGTGGGTGATTCTGATGCCAGAGGTCTCTGGACCATGCTGGAAAATAATGCAGTAGAAGAATCGTAAACATCCTTTCTCTTCTTCTCACTCATCACACCCACATCATCAGCAAATCCTATCAGCTTTATCTTCAAACACTATCTAGAGTATGACCATTTTTACCACGTTCGCTGCTATCAACCTAGTCCACACCATTGTCATTTCTCGCCTGGATTTTTATATTGGCTTCCTAACTAGTCTATCTGCTTCTTCCCTTGCCTCATACTGTCCATTCTCAATACAACAGCCAGTGTGAACGTGTTAAAATCTTAGGCAGATGATGTAACTACTTTCCTCAAAATCCTCTAGTGGTCTCTCTACTTCTTCCTCTTTCTCACTATTTTAGCTACATTGGCCTCCTAACCGTTCCTCAAAAATTCTAGGGGCGCTCCATCCTCAATGCTTACACAGGCTGTCTTCTCTAAGTGGCATAATCTTCCCTGCAGAGATCTACATGGCTTCCAGGTTTGCCTCCTTTAGGTCTTTCCTCAGCCATTACCTTCTTGGTGATCCTGTCTGTAACCACCTTATTTTAAATCGTAACCTTTCTAACTGGGACTGCCTATCTTCCCTTATACCATCTAACATTCTATACACTTTCCCTCTTTATTTTGTTTATGGGACACTTTCCTCACATGAGGGAACCATGAGGTCAGGGATTTTTATCAATTTGCTCTATCCTTAGATTCTAGAGGAGTGCCTGACTCATTGTAGGCTCTCAATAAATATTTCTTGAATAAAGAAATGAACCCCAGACTCCCATTCTGTATTTGACAGATAATGTATGACACCTATCAAACATTTTCCGTATGCAAAAACAGTTGTCAGGAGTATAAATATAAGACTCATTTCTGAAAAATGATGCCATATCCACTTAACCACTGCAGAGGAGAGGAAGAATAAAGCAGCTATTTCAATCGCAACCAATTCATTAGTTACAATAGGTGCTAATGAAAGTAGAGGATGGGCACAAGTATGAAAATGGGTCCATGGAAGAAAATCCAGCTGAAAATGTTTGGAAGAGATTCCAGGAAACTGCATTTCACAATCCAGCTGCCTCCTAAAGAAGGTAGATGTGCTCACTGCAGGTTTGACTGGTCACCATCAAGTTGAGCAAGTTGAGGAGACTGGTACTCAAGTACCCAAAAGGGAAAATGAGCAGAGTATTACTGGCCTTGGTTCAGATGAACTCTTCAGGAAACATCAGCTTTACAAGAGAATGTAAAGCAATTTTAGGTATACTTGAACTTGATTCCTCTGAAATAAGAGGAAATGGAGATTTTCTTTCGCTTTAATCCTCTCGTTCAAAAAATTACTCATCTAATTTTATTTATATCAAGCTTCATTTTGTGGATTGAACAGTAGGTTATTCTCACAAAGATGTAGATTTTGACAGTTGAAGGACACTTCTGACTATTGAAAGATATTTTTTAGAGAGAAAAACAAAACAAAATGAAACTACCTTCTATATCTATTCCTCTATGGATGAAGTGTTTGGCTTGATCTTCAAGGAACTGAGTGTACATGATTCCACATTACTCAGTTAATTTGAATATCTAAGTAATTGTGACTCTTCAAAAGTAATCAGTGAATATTTAATTCAATGTAAAAAACGTCGCCTCCATATTAGTTTGTGACAGTTCCAAAAGGAGTGGTTGATGAATGCCAAAAGTGTTCAGGGTTTTAAATCAATTTGAATTTTAAAACCTAAATAATTGTCAGAAAAATCAGTTCCTGCACATTCTGAGATTTCTTGAAAGTTAATGCAATAAAGAATACAGTTTCTATTCAATATGAAATCTGCTCTGTCAATTTTAGCATGCCACCAGAGCAAAGATATTTCTTAGAACATTCCTGTATTGAGTGGAAGATTGGGCTAGATCAGGCAGAAAGACGTGACTTGTAAGGTCCCTTCCAAAACTAAGTTTGCTTAAATCCTATTATTTTATATTGAGATAATTTAATTATTCTAATTCCTTCACCTCCCATTTTTCTGCTTAACTATGTACTATCTTAAATCAGTTTATTGACAAGGGAGAGTGAGACTAATAACTGTCAAGATGACAGATTGAACTTTCAAACGACAGGCTTATAATAGTTTTATGTGAATATTAGGTGGTAATAGCAAGTAATATTTCTGTAGCACTTTACATTTTACAAAGCACTTGCAGACCCATTATTTCATTTGATATTTCCTCAACTCTATGATTCAGTTATTACTCTCAAAACTCATCCACAGATAAGGGAATGAAATTCAGAGATTCTTCAAGACACACAGCCAGTAAGTCTTAGAATTAGGAATCAGACGTAAGTCTTCAGATTCTGCTTCTCTGTGCTATAATGTATATCCATTTCATTTGCCTTCACTCCCCTTCTTCCCCCAGGAAAAACAAAGCTGAGAAATACTGTTGTTATCCCTTGTTACAGATAAAGTCACAAAGATAGTAGGTGATAGAACTGGGAAATAAATCAGGGCACACTGCCTAAAAGTCCTGTGTTCTTTCATCTATAATGTGTATTCTGCAATGTGTAGTTTTTTTGCTGTTTGTGATGTAAGGAAGGCCTAGACATCTAAAGGCAGCAGTTGGGGATAGTGGATGATGAGAGAGAGCATGAAATCAAGGCAAGCATGGAATCCAGACTATCTTTCTCTCATCAGGCCACTGACTACCCCCATCCTGCCCCCAGCCCCCAGCCCCAGTTAGCACTGAGGGGAGATGTTGACAGAGGAAAATAAATTCAGGCTGTTGGGGGGAATTAACATGATGTGTGGAGAAATTCTGCTTCGACATCCGCTTTCTTCTTTCCCAATTAGTCTGTGAGCTCTTCAGAAGTCACAAAACTATATTTTGTCTTTATATTTCTCGTGTATAATAAAAATAGCTAACAGTTGCTGAGACAGTAAAACTCTTCACTGTAAAGTACAAAACCGTTTACATTTATTAACTTAATCTTTGCCATATAACTATAAAATAGGCATTATTATATCGCCCCTCTTTTTTTTAGATGAGGAAATGAGGCACATAAAAGTTAGATAAATTCCTTAAGGTTATAGAGTTAGTATGTAGCAGAAAAATAGGGAAGGAAGAAAGGGAGGAAGGAAACAAGGAGGGAGAAGTTGGGGAGGGGAGGAGAGAAAGAAAGGGAGGGAGAGAGACAAGGAAAGAAGGAAAACAAGGGAAGAAGAGAGAGAGAGGGAAGGAGAGAGAAGGAGGAAAGGAAGGAAGAAGTGGAGGGAAAAAGGGAAGAAGGTAGGGAAGATGGCAGGAAGGAAAGGAGGGAGGGAGAAAGGGAGGAAGGAGGAAGTCATAGGCTAATGAACACTCAGGGGCAAGAGCCTCAGAGGGCTTCTCTCCACATCCAGGTGGCAGCACTTAACAGTCACTAGTACAAAAGAGGAATGCGAGAGCTAGAGAGACCAGTTTTCTGTACCTCTTGACCATTAAGTATAGTGCTAGTGTGTGCTATTAGAGTTTTTTTAAACCACCCATTCCCCATGCTCCACAAAGCCGCGATGGCAAGAATGATGTCTTGTCTAACTCAGAATTTCTATTTGCAGTGTAGCTTTCTGTACTGGAGAGTTTGATATGATGTTGTGTTCAAGTCAAGTCTGTGTATATGTTCATAGAATCTTTAGATCTTACAGCTTGAGACCTATTGCTTTTTCTTCAGTTTAACATTTATAGTTCACCTTTTTGTCCTCTGCAGTCTTTAGAACTCCGCTAGGTCTGGGCTCTATTCCGTAGGCATTGCGCCACAGCCAGAGTGTTGGGTCTGCAATCAGACATTTTTTTAGAGCACAATCAGCTTCAGTCTCTTACTGGTTGTGTGATTGCTCGGCGAGTTTCCTAACTTCATTGTGGATTCAGTTTTTTACCTTACGTTACCTGTATAAAGAGTTTTTATAAGGATAAACTAAAATGCAAAGAAAAGCACTTTGTAAACTGAAAAACACTTCACAAATTTAAGGTATTATCTCCTACCTCATTTACGTTATTTCTAAAGAGTTTACTTTTCTTCCTTTTTTTCCCCAACTTTTCTTATTTTGCTCGCGATTATTACTCCAAAAACATATATGCATGTGAGTGCCTATAAACGGTATTTGAACGCTAGTGTCCTTCCTGGCTATTTCCAATATGTATTTCTGAAAAACTCCTCTTATTTTTTCTTTACTTATAGAAATCTTCAAAAATGAAAAACATCAAAAATAATGAGACGTGACTGAAGCCATTTGGGCAGTGAACATAAATGTTGCAATGGAAAAGTAAGCCTAGCTTTGTAGTTGAAAAACAACTATTCTCCAGCAGACCCCAGAAGAAACTTGACTAGCCACTGCAAAGGAGAAAACAACCTTGAAAGTTTAAAAAGCTAAAACTTAAAGAGAAACCTATGGTATGGAATTCACATAGCCTATTCTGCTGTGTCAAAATCCGTATGTATTGTTTCATTGTTACTTAGGACATATTTATTTAATGTGCACATTTTTTGTGGTTCTTATTTCCACTACCAACAATTAAGCATTTGAAAGATAATTTTATATTTCAGTTTCTGAGTAAAACCAGTCCAAAATAGAAGGAAAACCCAACAAATACATTTTTTTCAGAATTTCTTTTGCCATTTTTCTAGTGTTATCAGCATTCCTGTTAAAAATAACTTAAAAAATAATGATATCCAAGAATGACTTAGAATACCCAGGTTTCTTGTCTGATTGCCTTGGAGCTGTGGAAATGCGTCTGACTTCACACTTTCAGTTTGTTTTAGAAACACACTGTAAATAAATGTGGTTGAGGCTTAGCCAAAGTCATCGTGAGTCACAGGAATTTTCCATAACTTTCTCCTCTGCCTCCTAACAACCAGAGTTCGTGACTGCAATATCACAAAGATCTGATAATGTACCTTCTTATTTTATGTACTGTATATTAGATAACCCTTTAGATGAATGTTTATTAGGGTTGTAGGAAAACTATTTCATTTATGTATCGTTATGTATTAAGTATACAGGGACAATAACAAAATGAAGAGACAGAAGTTATCTTGCTAAAGTTATACAGGAATTTAATGGCAAGCATTAGACTTTGTTCATAGGTCACACTCTTCACAAAAAACTGTTAGCTAATATCAGCTAATATCATAATTATTCTAAATTATGTATACAAATTATTCATTGGTTTAGTACCAAAGAGTTTCTGAAGACAAAAAAATCATGAGACAACTTTTCAACAGAAAAAAAATACAGTTAGAAAGCTTTCAGGCAGTGTTAATATTTCAAATTTGCTTACTTCCATGTATCTTTGATTTTTTTTAAGTGGAAATGAATCCTGATTTCCAATATCCTAGAAATTGTTTAGTGATTTGATGTGGTAACATAGTTTGTTATTTATAATTTCTGAAATTTTCTGAGATGGTTTCACTTTTCTTTATTTTGCTTGTTTTTGGCCATAAGAACAGGAACTTTTCAAGATTTATGTCCCTACATTTGATTATTGACGTCCACAGAGAATCCTTCTTCAACCCAACAACATTGACAAACTGGTGTTTTTGGACTCATACAACTCACAGGCCAATTTGTTATTTTTTCAAGTAATAATGAACACTTAGTATTTTTTATTTGGTATATGAGAACAATTAAATTTGTACGTTTAGTAAGTACAATTCTTTGATTAGAAAATCAAGAGAATGCATGTCTTAGTTTTATTGTAAATCTTCAAAAGCTTTCTAGTAGAAATCATATGTAACATTTCTAATTTAATATAAATCCTTTTATGTACTGTACTTCCAGCTCTCCTGATATTAAAAAGTATAATAAACTTCATACTCATCTATGGAAGATTTTGGGAGGTTGACAATAAATTTCTAATTTTCATTTCTGTATGTGTGTGTGTTTATGTGTTCTTTACCATGTTTGTGGAATAACTATCTTCCTATAAAAAATAAGTTAAAATACTCTTTAACTAGAACTGAAATCAATTCTTCACTATTAAGGAGGAGGCTGCCTATGTTAAGCCAAGAGGAGAGAGAGGCTTCCCCCATACCCTGCGACCAGGGACCTCTAGTGCTGAGCACAATGACCAGATTTCACCGCATGGTTAGCCTGCACAGATAGCCTCCAAGACTGCCAATTAGTAATGCTGTGCTCTTCCTAATTGAATCAGTCAAGTAGTTTTGGGAAAGGGATGGAAAGGGAGTGAGAAATGGAGAAAGGAAAATGTTCTTCTTTGAGATGTGTTTGGCTCTAATAACCAGAACTTTGATATAAAAAGTGTTTGTTTTAAGATCAAAGTCAACATTAATGAGACTTCTGGATGTTTATTCAAAGGCTTAAGCCTTTGAATACAAGTCACTGCTAAAAGGAAGAGGATATGTAAAATCCATGGGAAGGAAGAGTCAGAATTAGGATCCAAATATATCTCAATTGGCTGGAATACTAAAAATGGAATCTAATAGAATGAAAGTATTCTTTTGATTTTACCATCAAACTATTTCCACAATTTTACCACTTCTTACTGCTTCCACTTCTACTACTGTGGGGCCTAAACTTCAATCAGCTCTTCTTGGATTACTATAGTCACGCTGTAACCATTCTCCTTATTCTAGTTCTTGCTACCAATCAAGGTACTCTTAATGCTGTAGCCAGAATGATCTCATTAGTATGTATCATATTATTTCATGCCACAGTTGCTTCCCACCTCACTCAGAGTAAAACACAAAATTCCTAAAATGATCTACAAAGCCCTACATGATCTATTCCTGTTACCTCTCTGGCCTCTTCTCCTCTCACTACGTGTTGTTTGGGGCATGGGAAATAACACTCAGAGACTGAGATTGTCTTTGCCAATAATTTATTTAACACAGATTCACTGCAGAAATTATGATAATTTCACAAGCCAATAGCATACAGGATAATGTCTCTTAATAAGCCAATAGAGAAATAACATGCTCCAAACCAATAATAGATTAATTACACTACTGTTACAGGCAAGGGGGAGATGAAAGAAATAAAGTCCAAATTTAGTTCTAGGAGTACCTTTCTACCAGTACTCGGGGGAGATGGCTTCGCCAACTGAGTGCTGATGTCTAGCTGCCAGCGTGAAAGGGAGAGCACGTTGCTAGGGAATGACGGTGCCAGTATTGACGGGCAAGATAATCTCCTTTGCCTGCAGCTGCATGGCTTTCACCACTGCTGGTCAAAAGAGTCGCTTGACCGTGGCAGGAGCTAATGCCTCACAGTCCTTGGAGAGCTATTTAGATCAGTAATGGGTAGCCTTGCCCAGATGGAGCATTCTCGTGTGGTCCTTACAAACTCTCGGTATTTATAGTTTAAATGTTCCCTTGCCATAGTGGCTTCTTCAGATGTTCTTATGCATAAGCCCCCATCTGCGTCCCTCAGCAGCTGACCTCCCGAATGTTACCAATGGCCACAGATGTCCAATGATGACATCCTGACACAACTTCACTCTTAGATCAAAACAACTTTACTGATAAAAACAACTGCATTCTTAGATCAAAACAACTCCACTCTTAAAAACAGTTTCATTTTTGTCACAAACAGGTGGATTTGAAATCATATCAAACCAATACACAACACACTAACTGTGCTCAAATCATGCTGACCCCCTGATCATTCATCAAATGGGTCAGGGTGGTCTTGCCTCAAGGCCCTTACATTTGCTTTCTCCTCATCCGGAAATGCTTTTTGCTTAGACATCCACACAGGTCACTCCCTCACTTCCGCCAGGTGTCATACAAATGCCTGCCCTGACCACACTACCTCAAAGTGTAGCCTCAGCCCCACCGCTTCTTCCTGTCTCCTTCCCCACTTTATTTTATTTTTCTCCCTAATAATTGATTCTATCTAACATACTATATATTTTCTTTAAATCTTTGAGGGTGGCGCTGATTTCTGCCAATACACCTGGGATATGATATCATTTTATGTTTACTGTACTGCCTAGAAGTAAGTGACGGTAGTTTCAAGAGATTCAACTCAGCTTTTTCTACTAGAATAGTTCTTTCTCCACAAACCAAGGAATCATTTCTATGGTTCCAAGAGCCATTATGTATCTGCTTTGATTGTAACTTGAGAAATGAAGAAATGCCCACTGGTAGGGTCTGTGGAACCAGTGGAACCAAGTGAGATGGGCTTGGCCCAGAAGACTGTGTTTATTATTTGATCTACTCTAAGAGGAGTTGTATTATTTATGAAAGGACAAATCTAAGCACTCTGTGCATGATTGTCCCAATTGTTTATTATATATATAATATATATATTCTGTCATTAATGTACTGAAGCTGCACTAAAGAATGGGAGCTAGATACACATCTAGGTGACTACAAAGGTACTTAGGCTGAGGATCCCTTGTCCCTATGGCTTCCCTATGCTGATGTGACTCACACTTTTAAAATCTTCTTGTCAGTTCTTGAGAACAGTGCAATGATTGGGCACATGAGATGCTGCATCTAGGTGTTTGAAGCCTCCAGGATTTTCTTGCTCTGCATAGTACTTGCTATCTCTTTTCTACCCTTTGTTCAAGTTGAGTAAACTTGGTGCTGGGTAAGACTACTGAGCCTTGTGTATTTGATTGACAATCTGAAAATAAAACTTATTCTAGTGGTCTTCTCCCTGCAAGAGTGCAAACAAAACATAAAAATGCTAGACACAAAAAATATAATAATAATAATGAAAACAGGTTAGGCACGACAGAAGAGCGCGTTGGTGAGATGGTAGATCTTAAGTTATAATCCAGAATGCAGCAAAGAATGACAAGACAATGAAACACATAAAAGAGAGAGTCAAAGACATTGAGATGAGTTTAAGAAGGCATAATACTTATTTAATTAGAGTTAGAGCAGGGGAAATTGAGTGAATGGTGCAAGGCAGAGGTGAGGCAATGTTCAAAGAGATGATATCTGAGAACTTTCTAGAATTGATAAAAGATACCAATTCTCTGAGTAAGGAAAATATAGCATATCTCAAGAAAGATAAAAAAATATTTCCCCAAACATCATATAATATGATGTGACTATAATAGTGAAAGTTGAGAAGATAGATGCAAAGATAAGCCTAGGACATCAATTGGGAAAATAGTAGACTTTTCCAGGGCTAAAACAGAAACTGGAAGCCAGGGTACTAAGGGAAAAAACTTTCAAAACTCTGAACCCAATTAAATAGTTAAAAAAAAAAAAGAATAAAAGACTTTTACAGATAAACACAATAGGGAGGATTTATAATCAGTGAATTCTCAGTACAAGACTATATAAAAGATGAACTCTAAGAAAGAAAATAAATCCAGAAATAAAAATCTGAGAATCAAGAAGGAATCATATGTTAAAAGAGAATTCACAGAATAGGAGGAGACATTTGGTATATATACATCCAACAAAAGAATTGTATCCAGAACATATAAATAACTCCTACAAATCATTAAGTAAAATGCGGACAACCTAATTTTAAGAAAGCATAAAGGATTTAACCAGGCATTTCATAAATAAGGATAACCAAATGGATGATGAACATATATAAATGTGCTCAGAATCACAGCAGTCTTTAGGAAAATGAAAATTAAAGCCACAATGACATATACCATTACAAATCCACCAGATGGCTAAAATCAAAAAAAAAAAAAAAAATACAAAATCAAGTTTTGAAGAAAGTGTAGAGCAATCAGAACCCACACATATTGCCGGTGGGAGTTTAAATTGATACATCTACTTTGGAAAACTGGCAATATCTACTAAAGCTAAACACGTACCTACCCCATGACCCAGAATTTCCACTCTTAGATTGTAAATCCAACAAAACTCAGTGCGTTAGCCTGCCAATAAGACGTGTACAAAGACATTTGTAGCAGCCTTATTCATTGTAGCTCCAAACTGGAAACAGTCCACGTCCATGAGCTGGAGAATAGACAAGTAAATTGTAGAAAATGATGCACAACAACATGAGTGCAGTGATACGTGCAACAACGTGACTATATTTCAAAACCACAATGTTGAGTGATAGAAGCCAGACACAAAAATAGTAAATGCTGTGTGATTCCATTTGTAAGAATTTAAAGAACAGGCAACACTGCTTGAAGTGAATAGAAGGAAGTACACTCGTTGCATTTGAGTTGGTAATGACTGGGAGGAGGTACAATAGAGCTCTCCCAGGAGCTGGCTGTGTTCCATATCTTAATCTGTGTTCTGGTTACAGGGAGATTCACATAGATATAAAGTCATCGAGCTTCACATTGAAGAATTGTGCACTTTGCTGCATGTATATGATAAAGCAAGGGAATTATGAGCACAAATTTTAGTACACTATTTACCCTGTGGTAGAGGTTGAGGAGAGATTGGGGATGGGAGTCTAAGGGTCTTCAAGTGTATTGGTAATGTTCTATTTCTTATGCTTGTTGGTGGGTATGTGGATACTTTTTTATTTTTTATATCATATGTATTTTTTATACCACACTTTTTAATTCTTTATATACATGTGTGTATCATATCAGATTCTTTATATCTTTACATCATATGTGTAACATATAAATGTTTTGTATATATGAAATATTTTATAATAAGTAAAAGAAAAAAAAAGACATAAGGAAAACACTGCTTTTTGATTTGGCCAACAGAGGATGTAGATATTCAGCAAACCTCCCTCAAAATACACGTTATAATCCCCTGCATGCACTTCATTTTATCATATGTAACATTATGAGGCCTATACTTTTGCTCTGGTATCTTGCTGGAATGCATTTTTCTATTAAGATAATCTCATAAATATTTATTTACATTTATCCCACATGCTAATAAAAGATAAGAAATACATTTTCTCTAGGATATTCCTTAAAATGCCCCCAAATCCTTTTGTTGAAAATAAGCGCTTTCTATATTGTATGTCAAATTCTTTTCTTTTGCAGAATTCAAAAGTAAAAGCTAAACTCTTTAGTCAGTGTTATCAAAGTACTTAATGCATCTGATATTTATACTCTTTTAGACGTAGTCTTGACATTTAAATTTTAATTTTATTTATTAATTTTTGCTTCTGTACATTCTGAGGAAACCTCAAGTGTGGGGTCAATACTTCCACTGCATGGAAAGATCTATCAAAAACCAAACTCTGCATACTGCATAAAACAAAGCAGAAAGATTTTTTGCAAAGCTTTTGACCTGCAAACTCAAGGCTATGGGAAAAATGGGTTCCAAGTTGCTTACAGACTAAGGCATTTTTATGAGATAAATACGGAAGTTATTTGGCTTTTTCAGTTGTTTGGTTTCCTAGAGGTCTTCTTTGTTGTTTGGATCAGAGTAGCTGAGTCAGGGGAACAACGAAGTCCAGAGATGGCATGAACAGACTTGGCCTCTGGGGACTGGCTTGTGTCCTCTACTGATTTCTGAGAAGAGCTGTGAATTCCTGCAAGGTGAGGCTAAGTTTCCTATATGCCCCTGCCTTTACCGTTTACATTTTGTCCCTGACATAAGTGACTCCATTTCAGTTTGATTCTACAGATACAAGTAGTTCTTATTTCTAAATTAGAGATTAATAGTGAAATAGTGGCAAAAATATTTATGAAGGCTCATATCCTTGATTAGACTAATAGTGTGCTATTGGAGAAGTGCTATATTATTTCCCTTCTCCCATTACGTGGAAATAATTGCCTGATAATAACTTTATATGGATTACTGACTGACTTATTAAAAGTATTAAAAAGTATCCATAGATATTTCTCTAAATTCTAAAAATCTAAAACATAAGTTCACTTTATCAGAGTTTGTCACAAATAGGTTTCCCTTCTGAAAGTGAGAATTAGACCATATATTTTATTCTATATAACTTTTGATGATTTTTGTCACTGTGGTTTGTGTTTGAGTAAGCTAATTATTTCATTTTGGTATGTGTATAGAAAGATTTGCTCAAAATAACCCTACATCCTGTTTGCAGATGGGGAGATAACAAGTCATGGGGAAGTGACATTTTGGACATGCGTTTACAAAGCCCTGGAACAATTTGGTAGACAGGTGCAATCTAAACCCAGGGCTGATACTCCAAGCCATGGAAATTAGAGGTGGAGCTAGAGTTTAAATAAATCTGTAAATCAGGGTCTGTTGAAGTGAGGAAAAAATAAAACTGCTAAAAGGGTGTTTTCAAATTCCCTACAGATGTTAATACTGGGGATTTGGGAATAGGAAATTGGAATTCCTGGGGAATCTGGCGAATTCTCCAAATCACAGATTTTTTCCTATATTTTGCAATAATAATTTATTTTGGTGTTTTAAAATAATAATCAGTGCCCATAATAATAAATAATGAATCATTTTGTATGGCAGAATTTTAGATTCAGAGATTTTCAGTTAAAAAATAAAGATTAGGTGATAAATGGTGGTTTATTATTCTTAAGAGAGAATATATTGTGATAAGATGTGAAAATGGTGTTTACTTGAAATAATTTGATGATAGAAAATATTTAAAGAAAGAATATTAACAAAATAAATGTTAAATAAAAAACATTAAAAATTAAATGACACAATTATGTATTATTTAAAAGTCATTATTCTTAAAATAAAATTTTATAATACATGAAGCAGTAATTATCCTTAGCCATAATGCTTGATCTTTGTTTTGAGACAAATGTTCCAGACACAGAAAATGTTGCATTGATGTTGGTTGAATTATTAAGATTGGTTGTGGGGCCAGCCCTGTGGCATAGTGATTAAGCTCGTGCGCGCTCTGCTGCTGGCAGCCCCGGGGTTCGGATCCCGGGCGTGCACGGATGCACCACTTGTCAGGCCATGCTGTGGCAGCGTCCCATATAAAGTAGAGGAAGATAAGCACAGATGTTAGCCCAGGGCCAGTCTTCCTCAGCAAAAGTGAGGAGGATTGGCATGGATGTTAGCTCAGGGCTGATCTTCCTCACAAAAAAAAAAAAAAAGATTGGTTGTTAGGGTGCATGTTGTTTCATATAGACTCATTTCCATTTTTAACAATGAAAATATTTTATCTGCTTGTCCTGATTTTGATTTTTCCATTGACATTGATATCGCTTAGGCTATATTAGATTTTAGATTAGTTTCTGATTTCATGTCAGAGTATTCAACAACAGCATTCGTATCTTCTTCTCTTTGCATTTCTTCTGTTACAGTAGTTACAAAGAGCTGCAGCCTAGAGCAAATATTCAATCACTGGAAACGCCAGGCAACATGACGAGGATACTGTAACATTCCAGCCTTGGAGCAAGGCCAACAGTACTCCACAGACTCATGTGCCGAAATTGCCAAACTAAGCGCTTTTTTGCTTCCGAAATTTGATATTTTTGGGAACACCATTCATCAATTTGTATAAACTATGCATATGTAAATTTGTTAATTTTAATTTTATTTGCAAGAAAACCTGACCATTAATGGCAGGCAGGGCCACAACAGTCAACTGTAACATGGCAACATAAGAAAAAAGGAATGAGCAGATTGTGACCGCCTCTCTCCTACAGGCTCCTGTTCTGATTCACAGACATGTCCGCCTTCAAGTTTGACTCAATTATGTCAAAATGTAAGTTTAAACATCAGTTATGAAGAAGGAAGATGAAGGTCCATGGTTTCCCCTGATTTCTGTAAATATAAAACTTACTGATATTTATTTTTAAATATTGTTTCAAATGTCTTGCTCAATAAATTTATTTTAGGATACCAACCATTTGTTATGTTATTTCTACAGAGTATATTTAAACCAATCCTAAATGAGAATTTCAGTAAATTAAAAAAAAAACTTTTATATTGAATAAAATGCCCAGAATTGTCATCAATATTTTGAATTATCCTAATTTACTTTTTCTAAATTGATTGAAATATTTAGTCATTGGGAAAAAAAGCTCAACTTTTATTTTCAAATGTTTCTGTGACTAATTAGCTCCATAGTCTAACAGCCGGCAGCTATGTTAATTGCTTTTTTTTTTCCCGATTTTATTTATTTAATTTTTCCCCCCAAAGCTCCAGTAGATAGTTGTATGTCATAGCTGCACATCCTTCTAGTTGCTGTATGTGGGACTCGGTCTCAGCATGGCCAGAGAAGTGGTGTGTTGGTTCACGCCCGGGATTCGAACCAGGGCCGCCAGCAGCGGAGCGTGTTCACCTAACCGCTAAGCCACGGAGCCAGCCCTGTTAATTGCTTTTAATGATAAAATTATACTGGTGGCATATTAACCTCATAATTAAGGCAATCTTTTAGAAATCTTTTAGATTTCGTTACCTATTTTAGAAATTTCCTGGACAGTAATAATAATAACAAGAAGAGTGACGTGGAACTTTAAATATGTTGTATCAATAATTAGTCAAAATTCTTGTCTTGTGATATGAAAGATTTTTGAAATTTTTGAAAAAAGATTAAACCCAATTTATTTTAATTAATTTATATTAGCAATGAATGAGTATAAAGCAATATAATTTTTAAGTATATGCAAAGTTAATGACAGTAAAATAAGAGAAAGAAAACTGTAATAAATATATTTTTATATTTATTTATAAACAGTTTTATTGAAATATAATTGAGATACAATAAACTACACATATTAAAAATGGAAAATTTGATAAATTTGAACTTATACCCACATAACCATCACCTTGATCAACATAATGAACATATCAATGATGCCAAAAAATTTCCCCATGTCCCTTAGTATTTCCTCCTCCTACTTCTCTTTGTTCCTCCTCCCTGTCTCTAGGCAGCTACCTTCTATCTTCTTTCTATCACTGTATATTAGTTTGCATTTTCTAGACTTTTTATAAAGGGAATCATGGAGTGTATACTTTTTTGACTGTCTTATTTGCTTAGTGTAATTATTTTGAGAGTCATATGTGTTATTGCTTATATATCAATTGTTTATTCTTTATTTTGCTGAATGGTGTTCTGTTGTATGGGTATACCACAAATTGTTTATCCGTTTACCTGTTAATGAACATTTGGATTGTTTTGAGTTTTTGGTTTACAGACAAAGCTGCTATGAACAATGGTGTACAAATCCTTCTATGGATATATGCTTTCATTTCTCTTAGGTAAATATCTAGGAATGAAATGTTTGGGTTATATAGTAAGTGTATGTTTAATTTTTTAAGAAACTACAAAATTGTTTCCCGAAATTATCCTATTTTTTATTTTAATCAACACATATGAGATTTTCAGCTGTTCCACACCCTTGATGTGGTAAGTCCAGTGTGTGTGTGTAAGTGTACGTGGGGGCACAGGCAGTCCTTGCCTTGCATGATTCCAGCAGGCACAATTTTCTGTCACCATGGTTTAGTTAAGTAACACCAAATCACACCAGTCTCCCAACAACACAGTTCAAATTTCAGTTTCACAGTAAATTAACTAAGTGCACAAAGTGTAAACATTGCTGCTAGCTCTTCAGTCCACACATTCCTATGTAAAAAATACATGTATATATCGACCAGTAACTAACCACATCACTTCTTTTAAAGTATGTTGGTGATGGGTCACTCACTGCACATCTGTTATTCAGTTGACACAAGGATAGCAAAGCACATAGTTATGTTGCTTCCTTGTCTCCCACAGATAAATTCATCTGACGTTTTACAAAGTTGGGTAATCCAAAGAGGGTATTAAAGAGGCCAACAGAAATTAAAGTGCAGCAAAGAAACAAAAAGTGATAACACTGGCAGTGAGACTTGAATCTAACATGCATGGAGTTGTGGAGGAACAGCCGACTGTGGAATGTTGACACTGCTGCCATTTGAGAGACTCTAGGTGTGCAGCCAGCGGAACTGGGTGAAGGCCAACTTATTGCCATAAAGGAGGAAAGTGGGTGTGATAGAAAAGATAGATGTCTCAGGGGTCGGCCCCGTGGCTTAGCGGTTAAGTGCGCGCACTCCGCTACTGGTGGCCCAGGTTCGGATCCCGGGCGCGCACCGACGCACCACTTCTCCGGCCATGCTGAGGCCGCGTCCCACATACAGCAACTAGCAGGATGTGCAACTATGACATACAACTATCTACTGGGGCTTTGGGGGAAAAAAAAGGAGGAGGATTGGCAATAGATGTTAGCTCAGAGCCAGTGTTCCTCAGCAAAAAGAGGAGAATTAGCACAGATGTTAGCTCAGGGCTGATCTTCCTCAAAAAAAAAAAAAAAAGAGAAGATGTCTCAGAAGAGGTGCCAACAGCACAAATCTTCACATTACAAGAACTCTCTGAGATATATTACATTGAAAGGACACAATGTTGGAAGCTGATCCAAACTTAGAAGGAGTATGACAATTCACCAATTATGCACACGGGTATTGTAAGACATGCGATGAGAAGAATAAGGCAAAGGCTCTTCACACCTCTTGATAAATTTTTTACAAAAAAATATGACACTTTAATTCTCAATGTTCCTAATGTTTTAAATGATAGAGTACTAGATAGACATTAGTTTCACTATTCTTTTTCATTTCTTTGTACAATTATAACTGACTGTGATTTTGTAATGTTTAGACAAAAATTTTAAAAGCCACAGAACAATTTTAATAGTTTCCATTGACTACTAAGATCACTTTGCACAATTTCAGCTTGCACAGTCATGTTTATTGTTCTTTACTACCACATAAAGCAAGGAGTGAGTACCTAAATTATAGAGGTATATAGTTTAACATTTTGGTAATATTTTAAAGTTTTAAAAATAATAAGGAAAAACGTTACAACTGTATTAAATAGTAAATGTTACCAAAGTAAGAAATGACTAATTAGTGACCGTTGGGAATGGTGTCTGGGAAAGGGAACTTGTCGGTTGAGACCAGTTAATGTACAAGAATCAACTTCTCATTGCACCAGACTCTCGTGCATCCTAGTGGCGATGCATATTCCCCCCAATTCTGTGGCCATGAGGAGTCATTTCTTGATGTTATTACTTTCTAAATACATCTCAAATCCATCTACTTCTCTCCATCTTTTCCTTGGCTTTACATGGACTTTTCTTTCCAACTGACATGATCTTTTATCCCACCTCAGTCGAGCTAGTGAACTGCAGAGTTCAAACATCTCCTCTGTGAAGTCTGCAAGATTCCTTCAAGCAGACACCCTCATTCCGTCCTCTCCTTCACCACTTAGTGCACACAGTACAATAATGTACTTGCAGTGTTGTGAATAGCTGTTTGCATACATTTTCCCTGAGCTCCTCGTGTTCAGGCTGTTTCTGTCATTCGTCTTTGCATCTGCTGTCACACATTGTAGGTAACTAATACGTGATTTTGGAATGAATGAATCTCTAATGCTGTATAAATTGAATTGAGTAAACTGCCTTTAACTTAGATTTGTATCTTAAGCTTTATCTTTAATCGTGGAGATTTAGATACCCAGGCTATCCATTTCCAAGCAATGTGTATTTGCCCTTTTCATGTTTAGCAGGTAAAAGGTTGTATTATCTTTTAAACGTGTTTGTCTTTCCCAACTAGATGGAAAGACCCACGCAGACAGGGACCTGCCTGTCTTGTTCTCTAGTCTCATGAGTGCCTAACGTAACAGTGGAATGAGAGTGTGAAATGAAAGACTGTGTTCACTGATGAACAAAAGTCAGACCTGACCAGTGGGGCATCTTTCAAGACAACATGTGACCCTGGAGCCATTTTTTCCAGAGCTTGCAAAAGAATGAGAAGACAAAAAATGGTGATATCATTTTAAAAACTTTTTTGCATAGACTGTAAATTTAGTGCACATATATGATGATTTGATAAGCCCTGAGAGCATCGATTTTGGAGTCCAACTGGGCTGAGTTGAGATACACCTTTGTCACTTACTAGTTGCGTGATCACAAGAGAGGGACTCCATTTCTTTATCTATAAATTAGGGGCACTGGGTAGGGGGCAAATGACATCTGTCTCCAGAATTGTCATGGAGATGAGGTATGATGACAGATAGAGACGAGGTATTACCCAGTGTCGGGCACTTGAAATATGCATAATAAACATTGGTTTTTTTTACTCCATTTACCTTCTCTGTTTTCAGATTGCAATTCTGTAAATGTTTTAAGTATCAATACTATATATATAGTCAATATTTGAAATAAATAATCTTTTGGAGCATTTGAATTATATAAGCAGGAATCATCCCATTTCCTGACAGTTTTTAGTCTGTATTCAACCGTTGATTATGCATTTGTTGATTGGCCAAGAAAAATATAAAAGCCTCAGGCAACCCCCGAGTAATTAATTATTAGCTATTATTATTTCTTAACATGTGTGTGAACCCTCACCGCCAGATTATGTGTATTCAAGGATTTAAACCTGCTCTTCTTATAAGCCCATTTCAAACAGTTAAGTACAATAAATAATGGTTGAAAATCCATGCCAATTCTATCAGTTAAAATAATGGAAAGTTACCTACAACAGGAGTCTTAAAATATTAATTTAACTTCTAGGGTTAACGTTGATAAAAATAAAGTCCTATAGCCCATATATAGAAAAATTACAACCCTTCTTATGACAAATAAAGCAGCTGAACACTTTTTAATACTCAATGTATTAAATTCTATTTCTCCTAAACCAAATAAACTGTTCTAAATAACTGATTGTGTATTGTCTGTTTATATTACATATACATTAAAACTAATGCTTAAATTTATATTGTTTCTTGTACTTTATTTATTTATTTATTTTACTTAATTCAGAATACCTGCCAAGACTTTTGACATGTGACTGAATTCGAAGCAGCAATGGAAATGAAGAGAATGGGAATGACCACTAGGTGTTGCTAGTTGTCTAGTTTATAAATCAAAACTGATGTACTTTCAAAAGCTTACTTATTCCCTTTGTTCACCAATGTTCTTTCAAATACAATATCTAATCCAATTTAACTTTCAGTAAAATTGGAGCTCATAGAAGGCTAAAATTTATAACAGCCAATGTTTTTTAAAAGAAACATGCTTCTATTTCTCCATTCAATCTCTTTTCTTTACACTCTAAAGGGAAGAGAGAGTTTATACCATCCGAATCTGGACTGTAGTTAAGATACCTAAAAAGTTATTCTTAATATCAATATAATTTTTAAATGTATAACTTGCCTGCTACCATAACCATTTTAATTTGGATATTTTTGCAGTGAGGACTACAATTGATTCAGTTATGTTATAATTTGGTTCCATTGGACACATTTATTCTGGAATTAGGCTACATGAGTAATTGTCAAACTTTCAGTAACAGACTGCTTCTCTTTCTTCCTGTATAACCTAGGAGTTGGAGAAGGACTGGGGTAGAACAGTAGGAATTGGGGAAAGGATTTTTGGTTATGTCTGAAATCTACAGACCTGGATAACAAAACTCTGGTAAGGCAGTTTTAATTACTGCTTCCACTGGTCAGGCAGGTTTTTGCGTTTAACTTTTTTTTCTCCTCAAGAACAACGGAGGAAGCAAAATTTGTGAGCTCCAGGAAAGGAATAGAGAGGCTTCACATTACCTCAAAATCAGCGGAAGGGCATTTTGCAAGAGGCCTGCTGCCTGAAGACCCCATGGAGAGGGCAGACCAGTTGTGGGAGAGCAAGAAAGGTGCCAGGAACTCTTGTTGCAGAAACACTGGACGAAATGATCTAGAGGCTGTCACACTTTCTTTCCTTGATCATGCACTGCAATGATTTATATCTATGAATAAACTTCTAATTCTTTACCCTTCCCTGCCATACAATGGAAAATGTATCAAAGAATCTGTAGAAGCTGTAGAATTCGGTACTTTGTGGAGAAAATTTAGAGCAGACAACTCTGTCCTATAAGTTAGCAACGTCACTAACGAAGGAGTCTATCTCCAGTAATGCAAGTTCACTGTGATAGGTCCTTTAGAAACAGATTTCTTCTTAAGATTGTAGGAATGAGGGCTGCACTTGACAAAGACAGCCTAGCTTTTTGCAAATTCTACTTCATAAAATTCAAATGTAAAGAAAACAGAAATAAATGCAAAGTAATTGAGTTTTTTCTGTCTCACCTTCCTTAATTCTCAAGGAAAATGATTAGATATTATCTGCCATTGAACTAAGCACATGAGTTCCATTGGTGGAATATATATTTTGCAAGATGTTGGCGACTTTAATTTTTATTCTTTGGAAATGTGAAACCAGATTATTAGAACTTTAAATTTATAAAGGATTATCTCACCGAATTTTTAATTTTTACTTCTTTCTCCCCACGTAATAATGCTCAATATAATGGAATACCAAATAATACCACTGTTTAGGGCCATGACTAAATAACACTAGAGTCATAGAGTTAAAAAGCAAAGATGCTGACGCAAAATTGCTGCTGGAATCTGGCAAGCATTTAAGTAGCGATGCTGTGTTAAAACCAGGGAGCATTTAGAAAGTGAAGCATCCTCGAGAAAGAATTTCTTCTTAAAAGTGTGATATTTTTCTAATGGCAGTCTACCCCTAAGCTAGTTTTTCCCCTCCAAAAAACAGGATTACTTCAAGGGATATCTAAAATAAAAAATAAATATTAAGGTAAGTGAAGAGTGTTGCAACTGTCTAATCCTTACACCAGCCCCAGCTGACTATCTGGGCATGCAGCAAGAGCTTTCCCCATAAAATGTTTTCTATGCTGTCAAGTGAATTAAGAGTCTAAGTGATATTAACGTAGATTTATTCAGTAATCAGAGTGAGGAGTTCAAACCCCAGGAAAACAGTTCAACAGAGTGCTCTGATGGAAGTGCTCCCAGGTGTGAGAGTTTAAGTGCAGTTTATATCTCTTTCACAAACAGCGTACATGCAGGGAAGAGGAAAAGAGAAAAAAAATTACAATTAGTGTTCATGTGTGTTAAAAAAAAAAAAAGGATAGAGTGCACCTCAGCTTTTTTCTAGATTATGCATTGAAGGTAACATAAACAAGAATTTCTTGGTTATACATCAAACAAGTGCAGAGATGCTGACATTATCTATGTGTGGAGGGAAGTGAGGACTAGGACTGTTAATTAGCCTCTCAATCTCTAAGAAATGCAGCTGGGAAATGTGAGAGCGAGGTATTCCTCGTATTGTGGATCTGTCCAGCTGGCTTCCTCAGTCATGAGACGTGGGGTTGCAAGGTCATTTGAGGCTGGCTGAAGATGGCCTGCATGGATGCTTCACAGTACAGCGTGGATTTTACTGTACTGGCTTAAAGCTTATGCAGTTTGCTTGCTAGATTCGCCTGTTAGACCAGGGAGAGGGGTCCCAAAAATCTGTCCGCAATCCTCCCTTTTGATCGTTATCAACCCGTGGTTGCATTCTTGACCAATGAGGTGTTCCTTTAGTTTTTCTCTAACATGGTGGGGTACCTCTCATTTCCTTATCTATCATATGTGTCACTTATATAAATGCATTCCAGATTGCTTCTACCTTCCTAGCTAACATCATCTGGGCCTTGTCCTGTTGTTGCTTTCTCTGACAGCTAGCATAGCATTGGAATAATACAATAATCAACACAATCAAAAATACAAATATGAATACAATTTTTATAATTTTTCTCCTAAAAATGTCCCTTGGCAAAATTTCCTGGGAGGTTTTCCCCAAAGTACATCCTATACAATAGATGTATCCTGTGAAGTCAGAATTAATAGGAAGATTTAAGATTTTATTTATTTTATTTTTTCCCCCCAAAGCCCCAGTGGATAGTTGTGTGTCGTAGCTGCACATCCTTCTAGTTGCTGCATGTGGGACTCGGCCTCAGGATGAACGGAGAAGTGGTGCCTCGATGCGCACCCGGGATCCAAACCCGGGCCGCCAGCATCGCAGCGCGCGCACTTAACCACCAAGCCACAGGGCCGGCCCTTAATAGGAAGATTTAGAACAGGTTTGCATAAGGTAAATCTTAGACTTTGGGTTTTAGAGTTATACATGATTTGATTTATGGGCTCACCATTTGTTGGACTCAAAGTAGTAAACTTTTCCAAGACTAATAGCTAGTATCTAAGAATTGGGGAGACTTGGGGAGACTTGGGAAGACAAATGTTGTGACAAGAGTAGGTGAGTCCAGTAAGAAACAAAAATAATGCATGTTGTCCCTTAATTACTAGCCTGGTCCAGCCTCTTGGGAGAGCTATCCACATCAGCTGTCGGCTGCTTGTCATCCTGGTCTTGTCAGCAGCATTTCAGTCATAAATCTGAAACACGCTCTGAGGCCTACTCTGGAGTAGGCACACCGTTTAAGTGAGAAATATGGATCCAGAGTCAATTCCCTGTAATTTAGCTGCACAGGAACTAGTTAGAAGGACATGGTAAGGTCCTTCCTACTCAGGCCATAAAGAGATTTTTTAAATGGTGACATTTCTGATAAACATAGTCACCAGGCTGTAAATCATCAGTCTGTATGTCTTCCTGCTTGGGTAAGTTTGTGTCATATGCATCAGCAACCAATGTCGAGTGTTCCTTTAATAGTTTGGTTAAGATTTTACAATGGTGAAGTGTGTCACCTTTTCACAATGAAGGTTCATATAATCCTTCATCTAGATGCATAGGTCTCCCAGTAGTAATTTTAAATGGAGACAATTGGTGCTTGCCAAAGTGTCTTGATCTTAGGTTAAGCAATACCAGCAGATGGGCTTTAGGCTATGGTAAAGAAAATGCATATGTGAGCTTAGCCAGTTGGGTCTTAATTATGCCATTTGTTTGTTCTATTAGGCCTGACAATTGAGGGTAGCAACTGCAGTGAAGATGATGCAAAATAGGCCAGATTTTACAAATTTCCTTCATAATATGTCCAATGAAATGAGTCCCAGGTCACTGTGTATTTCTGTTGGAACTCTCCATACTGGAATAATACATCCTGGTAGTAGTTTACTTATTGATTGAGCCATAGCCCTTCAGCATGGAAATGCTTCAGCCAGACGAGAGAACATGCAAATCATGAAAGTACACATTGGTAACCTTGAAAGGGAAGCATTTGGATAAAATCCATCCGCCAAATTTCATATGGTCTAGTTTGCAAAGGGAAAATTCCTTTGAATTATGTAAGGGCCTCCCTGGGTTGTTTGTAGGGCAGGCTAAACACTTAGAGTATATTTTCCATGCTATAGTAAAAGAGGTTTTCCAAAAGTATTGTTTTCCCCAAGGGACCACTTTCTCTGGGGCCCAATGAGTCAGATCATGAATATAATGTAGAAATGGAAGTTGAGCTTCTAAAGAAAGTATTGGGCGTTGATATGGTCCAATCCATAAGTTCCTGTGGGAAACAAAAGCCCTGCTCTTTTTGGGTCTCTGATTGTTTTAGTTTCTGAAGTGTCTGCCTTGGAGCGACCTTGTACTTTAATTATTGCCAATTTCTTACAGAGTAAAGTGGCTTTTAAGAAAGCAACTACTTTTTTACTGTTTTTTAATATGCTGTCTAATAGAGGTTAAAGAAAACCTTTGTTTAGGGGTACAGCCTCTTGGCCCAGGGATTTAGTTTGGCAGGGTCCACTTCGGCATCCTGGGTTTGCAGGTTTGGTTTCCAGGGTGTGGACTTACACCACTCGTCAGCCATGCTGTTGCAGCAACCCACATACAGAATGGTGGTAGCTTGGCACAGATGTTAGCTCAGGGTTGATCTTCCTCAGCAAAAAACAACAACAATAAAAAAAACCTTTGTTTTTAGAGCATCCCAAAATCATGGGCTAGTCCAATATTTGTGGTTTCCTTTAGCCAAATGACAAGCTCTATTCAGTTTTGTTGTAGTGAATGAGCATCAGGCTAGGGAGACCTCTCAAGAATGGAAACTGCAGAAACTGCAGCATATCTGGCTGGATATTTCCCAGTAGGTCTACGCAAGTGTGAGCCATCTGTGAATAACATAAGGTCAGCATTAGTTATAGGACTCTCATGTACATCATACCTAGGAGTCAAAAGCTGGTCAATTAATTTTATGTAGTCGTGACCAAATTTCATTGATTTGGCATCATCTGGGAGCAAAGTGGTGGAACTTAGCCTGTTACACCTAAGCAAAGTTATATTAGGAGAAAACAAAACAATTTCATAAGAAGTTAATCAACTTGCAGAATATTGTTGAGTGTGATGAGAATTTAACAAGGTTTCAATTGAATGAGGAGCATACATAGTTAAAGAACTCCCCATCACCATTTTTTTTAGTACTTTTACAAAGAGAGCTGTTGCTGAAATAACTCCCATACATGGCAGAAGTCCTTTTGCTCCCAAGTCTAATCCCTGATCATAATATCTTATAGGTCAATGGTGATCATCATGTTCTCGAGTTAACACACCTAAAGCATTTCCTTTATCTTCGTGTACAAAGAGAAAAAATGGCAAGCTGAAATTAGGGTGACCTAAAGTGGGTGCCTGAGCCAAAATGGACTTTGAGGTGTTTATGGTTTTTCTCCTTCTGGTGTTCATTTAATCAAATCAGACTGGTCCGACTTAAGTAATATGTATATAAAAGGTTGAGCAATGAGTGAAAAGTTAGGCATCCAGTTCTTGCAGTATCTTGTCAGCTCTAAAAAAAATCCCCTCAATTTTTTGTTAGCAGTTTATGAATCCATCTGTTTCTCCATTATGTTTCTGTAATTTTTAAATTTAGTTTAGTTTTATGATCTGGAAGTTTATGATAAAGCTTATTTTAGAATAAGCTTCATAGTCCTTTCCATGAATCTTTCTGAAGATGAACATATTTGTAAAAGCATCAGAGTAAAACAATAAATGTCTATAAATGATAAAAGACGTCAAAATGGCAATTGGCAAAGAAACTTGGTTATTTCTTTGACATATAACATGTTAAGATAATACCTAAAATTATGACTGATAAACAGGACAGAGCAGAACTTTAGGAATGTTATATAATTTTTACAATACTTACATTAATAACATTTACTTGTGCAATATAATCAAAGAAAGTTTATCATTACTTATTTGACAATGCTTCCCATGTAATTTGACATACAAAATGGGTCTAATTAATTTAATATTTCCCTCTTTATAGAAAGAGAGAATAAAATCTTTGGGAAGCTCCAGGGCTGATTGGAATTTTTTTTTCTTTGCTGAGGAAGATTAGTCCTGAGCTAACATCTGTTGCCAATCATCCTCTTTTATTTGGTTGGGGAAGATTAGCCTTAAACTAACATCTGTGCCAATCTTCTTCCACTTTATATGTGGGTCACTGTCATAGCACGGCTGATGAGTGGTTAGGTCTGTGCCCGGGATCCGGGCACCGGATGCCCAGGTGTGAACCCTGGGCACCGAAGCAGAGTGTGCTGAATCTAACCACTATGCCTTGGGGCCAGACCCCTGATTGGAAAATTTTAAATTCCTTTTTAAGTCAAAAGAGAGACTTTAATTTTGAGGAAATATGTTAAAAATATCAAAAGGTTTTAAAACACTTGGCCAAATAGGAAACAATGTTTAGTTATCCATTTAATTGAGGTGACAACAGAAAATGTCAAAGGTGAAAAAAAAACCTTCATAGAGAGACCTCAGTCTTTCTGAACATAGGAAATTGTTTTAACATGACATTGATTTTCTGTCATTTAGGTAAACTTGCTAAGATAAAGAAAAACATTTTATAACCTCTTTATCAAGAGCAGACCAAAAGTTCAAGAAGATTATCCTTTTAAGAGAGAGAAAGCCAAATTCTAATTTTGCACCAGTTTACTTTTGATATTGAAACTTATTCACCTTACTAAATTTATTTCACTTAGGCAACTTGACCATGCACAAAACTCTTTCCTCAGGGTTTTACTTCCACAAACCTTCTGTAGCTTGCTTTTACATTCAGAATTTGTCCCATGCCTTCTTTCCTTTTTTTCTTTCCTAGTACGTTAGGACAAATTTATCTTTCTTAACAAAACAAATAAAAATATCTGCATTCTTTATACTTTCTTTACTGAAAACACACCTTACTTTTCTTGTATACAGACTTTCTAGAAACATGTACTTTCTTATAGAAAATTTCCCAGCGTGGCACAAAACACGTTCACCAATAAACCCAGGCATCATCTAGTTCCTCTGAAATCAGCAAAAGGCAGACAAATCTATGCCTAGTAATTAATTTTAATATTTTATCATTTGTGTAATTGACCTAGATACTCAATAAAAAATTTTATCATTTAACTTAATTTAGCAAAACTGTAAGGTTTCAAGTCACCAAAAGGTTTTGAAGATATTTTAAGTACACAGGCCATGACACACAATTATTGTTAAAAAGTTCACCCCAAACACTTTTATCTTTTTCACATCCATTTAGTTTACCTGTTCCCAATAATTATATTTTGATTGTCTACAAAAACCTCATGAGACATTAGACAAAATCAGCTATTATTCTAAGTTATTATTTTTTACTGACAAGTTTTGTAACAGAGATAACATGTTTGTATCATATCCAGTGTTGATAACTCTGAAAACATGTCTATTTCAATCAAACCAACAACTTAAACAAGATTTCACTTACCAAAGATCATTTTATATCATGTTAACTTGAAAGACATTTGGGTTAATTTCTATTACATTTAGAAATAATTTATATAAGCGCTTACTTCAAGCCAGTTAAATAGAGCTCCTTCAGAAATTATATCATCTGAAGGCAGACAAATATATAGAGAGACTTACGTACATAAACATACAAACACAGAAATCTTTAAAATTTTAGCCATGTCTCAGGTACAAAGTTCAAAAGAATAGTTGCACCAAATTGTTCTTCTGGCAGATGAACTAAGTTAAGTTTATTTGCTCAGATGGTTAAAATTTTTACTAAAGATTCTTTTTTGTAAGTATCCTTTTTTGTGGTTTTTGAAGTCATTTTGTCTTTTAGAATCTTCTGTATATCAGTCAAAGAATACATTGCATTGTTTCTGAGAGGTTTTGAGTCTTCTCTTTTAAGGGCGACCTTTAAAGTGGAATTATCTATAACAAAAATTCCCAGAATGGCCAATGGTAAAGGGTGTAAGATCTGTGTCTAGATTCATTTTTCTAGCAAATGGGTGTCCAATTGTTCCAGCACTATTTGTTAAAAAGATTACCTTTTCTCCTATGTATTGACTTTACTCCTTTGTCAAAGAGCAGTTGATTTATTTGTGTAGTTCTATTTCTGGGCTCTCTCTTCTGTTCCACTGATCTGTCTATTGTTTCACCAGTACCACACTGTCCTGTTTGCTGTAGCTTTATAATAAGTCTTGAAGTAGGGTAGTGTCAGTCCTCCCAGTTTGTTTTCCTTCAATATTGTGTTGATTAGTGCTTTTTTCAATATACCACAACTTCTGGTCAAACACAGGAGAGTAGAAAAGTGAGTCTATAAGTATTGTCAGTAAGGACAGCAAAGTCTTAATAAACACACATCTGGACAGAAAGTAAATTACAGGAGAGTTGGCAACACGTAAAAGAGGAAGAGATGAGGGTGATAGATCAGGATATAGTGGGCAGACACAAAAGCAAATGTGAAATTCAGGGTTAGCTTCCCAAAGCCATAATTGGATGACAAAAGTGTTGGTCAGAGATTTGTAGAGATTGGCTAAAGTGGAAAATCATAAAACAGAAAAAGATATAAAGATGACAAACATTTAGTTCTAACTTAAAACTTAAAGCTATCCATGTATCAGCTAGTGATTGGTCAATGACCACAGTCTTCCCGTGGCTTAGCTAACTAGGGTTCAGCTTTGTCTTTCTTGTCTCAATCATGCAATGCCTTGTTTATGATTTCCTATATAGATTTCTCCAAACTAGGTAAAATTTAAGGATCCTGTAGAAGTAGTGTGAGTGCAGAATCCTTCTAGAATCCACCCCCCCAAACATTTATAGCTTATTTGTAATAAAACAGCAATTTTTTTTCAATTCTCTTTTGTTGATACTTTCCAGAGTACGGCAAGAAAAGTACTTTTCATCGTCTATGTATATAATATTTGATTAAATTAAATTATTCCTATAACAAGTAAAATTGGCATTAAAAGTAGGTTTGAGGAAAAGCACAACTGCCGTTTCGTATTTGGTAAGTCACCTGGAACGTAAGCACCTTAGAGACAAAACCGTTTTTGTTTGTTTGTCTGGTACAATTTTGATCCATGGCAACTTCCACAATATTGATGTGGATATTTGTTGAATAGATTAAGTCAGCTAGTGCAAACCCATGGCTGATGACTGTTATGAGTAGAATCTGCACCCGAACGTTGGGTCTCTCTTGAGGACAGCTGTCCTTGGATTTCCATCCTTGTGCAATCTGTACAGCAAATCCCAGCCTCAGAAGGCACCCAAGGCAGGGTTCCCTCAGGTTCATGAAGCTGTATATCTACCTACAGTATCTTCTACTCAAACGAGTTCATCCTTGACATTTGTTTTGTTGCCTATGTTTGTCATTTCATTATTCCTTTTGGTAAATATTGCCATTTTAACTTTTACTACTTTACTTTAGTGTTCCTTATGTTAATTACATTTATGAATGGTGTAATATATATATATTTTTTAATTTTTTGTTTATTGCAGTAACATTGGTTTATAACATTGTAAAAATTTCAGGTGTACATCATTATACTTCTATTTCTGCATAGATTACATCATGTTCACCACCCAAATACTAACTACAACCCATCACCACACACATGTGCCGAATTATCCCTTTCCCCCTCCTCCCTCCCCCCTTCCCCTCTGGTAACCACCAATCCAATCTCTGTCTTTATGTGTTTGTTTATTGTTGTTAAAACAACAGGAAATGAATGAATAACTATCTGCAGTAAATTATCTGTGCAAACGATTTACTTACATTTCACAATAGTATTTCGTAATTGTAATTACTAATTCTATATTGGCAAATACCCATTTATTTGCTCATCAGTTATGCATATTCTCATTGGTCAGTGTATTATTTACTCAGAGATTCATTCTCTAACTGGCAAAGGGGATGTTTGATTTCTACCTGCTATAAAATTTGTCACAGTTTGAGACAGGCCTAAGCGCAATGGGCAACGAGAAGATGTGGTCTTCTGTGATGACTCCTACTTTTCTATTCCTGAGTTTCTTTTCTGTGGGATTGCCCCAAAATCCAGGGTCAGCCACAGATGAAAGTGACAACTACCCTCCTTTCTGGGACCAAATTAACGGGGACATTGCAGAATTTCCAGTACAGAATAACAAAACCATCATTGATCCCTGGAACTACCTGGATCGACTGCAAATGTATAAGATCCTTATTACACAATCAAACAAATACTTTGCTGGGTTTGGACAAAACAATACAGGCAATGTACTGTAGGCAGTCACCTTATTTTGTGGAGAACTATATAAGACAGGTACGTGCATTTGATTTCTTCCCAAGGAAGGTTGCATTTTTCTTTCTTCCTCTACTGAGAGTGTCATTATAGCTAATGTGTTTAAGTGATACTGTTTGAATGCTCATAGAGGGTACAGTCAATACAATCATTTATCTGCCATTATTCAGGTCTTTTTATGACCTTACCAAAGACTCCTTTTGGTTGATAAAATTATTTGGCATACCATCTCTTTACAATTTTAGACTTTCTGATAAAAAATGCAATTAACAAAAAATATTCCTGGGGTTGGCATAGTGGTATGGCCCTTAAGTTCATGCATTCTGCTTTGGTGGCCTGGGGTTAACCAGTTCGAATCCTGTTCACCACTCATCAAGCCATGCTGAGACAGCACCCCACATAGAAGAACTAGAAGGACCTACAACTAACATATACAACTACATACTGGGGCATTGGGAAAAAAGAGAAAGAGGAAGATTGGCAACAGGTGTTAGCACAGCCCCAATCTTCCTCAAAAAAAAAAAATACATATATATCCGTGTGTGGTGCAAAACATATTGGTTAGAGAAGAAATGTCCCCCTCTAGATAAAAAATCTTCCATTTTGAGATATCATCATCTTAAAGTCTGACAATCTTCTCAGAGAAATGTGGGACTATACACACCTTTGTTTCATAAAATGAGATTATTATAGGAAATATGACAAAAGCTTCTTTTAACTATAAAACTCAGAGTGAAGTTTCATACACACTAAGGGAGGGAACATGCTTTCCCTTAAATGTTTGGACTATGCCTCGTAAAATGTTAATGGAATGTGTGTCTAAGATAAGGCTCTCAATACACAGTCTCCTTTCTGTCAGCTGTTAAATGCAGGCAGAAGAAAAGAATGAAAACAGGAAGAAGTGATCTAGTAACTGGACCACTCTCTTCTTGTACTGAAGCAAGGAGAATAGGGAAATCAAGTAGAGATGTGATGCTTCAGCTTGGAACTCTGGGTTTCTAAAAAGCTCTTCTTTTTTCTTCCTGTGTTTAGGTGAATTTCTCTATATGGCTTTGACTCTTTCTATTCCTTGAACCAATTTTCTTATTGCCAAGGTTTCCTAACTGAACCAACTTTCCATTTTCATGATGCTTTTCCACATTATCTTCTTTGGAAGTGATTACACTTCCAAGAAACTCAGACTGAACACAGAGTGAAACAAGGCTTAGAATGTGGTACCTTGGTATAGACAACGACTTCTTACACATTTGAATTATAAGAAGGAGCTCTTGGTTTATTGAGGATGAATCAAGTGACCCACGGAGGCTGCCTGCGAAGTGAGACACTCTGCTGGTCCAGCGTAGTTGAGAAGGGGTCTTTACATACGAGAGTCTCTGAGAAGCTTCCAGCTCTTGAAGTGTGTGATAGCAAATGAAATGCTGTGAATGGACCATATCATCAGCAGGAATAACTTCCTTCCTATTTTTTGAAGGGAAGCATATATGTCTTTCTCACGACTTTCTATTAAGAGCTTAAACTTTCATCCTAGAGATTTTTTTTAACTGCTCTGTTTACTCTGCAGGTCGATATTCAGAACCACCCAATAGTTCAATCTGTGCTTATGAGGCTGGAGGCCCTGGCTGCATATCCATCAACAGTGGCTGGGGAGGTAAGAGTTATCTCTGTCTCATACTTCTTTACTATCTGTGGCCACGAGACCTTCTCACTCTGGTTTTATGTAGGGTAGAATTCAAGTTGGGGTAAATCCTGCATTTTGTTTGTAAAGATTTACAATTTTCTGTGGAGTTTCCCTGGGGACTAATCAATTTAAAAGACCACTTAAGAAAGATAACTTTCACTATGGCCATTTCTAAATTATGGTGTACGTCACATTTTTAATTTTCGGTAGATACTAAAGAAGATGATCCTTTAAAGTACCCAGTGTGTCAGACTTTCTATTGCTTATTCCACATGCTCTCAGCCCCTTCTCCAGCTAGCTACTATTTATTTCACACAGCTACATTCCAGCATCTTACTTAAGCCCTGTGGAGACATGGATTATGTCAATCATTAGCATGACATTAATATTAATATTTTCATAATACTGATAGTCATACTGAAGCTGAGAGAGGTTAAGTAATTTTCTTCTTTCTGTAAAGCTAGTAATAGATTCTTAACACTCATCTTTCTATCTTTAAAATCCATTTTCTCAATCACTGTGCCAGTTGCCTTCCTAAACCCCTAATCTGCAAAATGCTTGATAATGATTTTTCTTTTCCAGCTGCGGGACTTATTTGAGGCCTTAGAGACCACTTTCACTATAGCATACATCTGATATGTCTGCTGCTTCTCAATGGTTTATGCAGAAATATAAATTCACTAATGACATCATTTTGAAAAAGCGAATCCTGTTAATACACATTTCAAAGTAAAGGTCATGAACTTGGTAATGAACAAAATCTTTCAGGCCCAGTATAGAAAGACCAAGGTAAAGTTTATATTGACAATCATCCATTAAATTTTGAGGATTTAGGTTAAAAGTTGAAACAAGAGGAATGAGGTCACCTAGTTTATCAAGTTTGAAATAGTGAGAAGATGACTTGTCATCTAAAGGACCAAAGGACATTCCTAGAAATTCCTGTCTATTATTTGTACCTTCTCCCTTATGTTTTGTATTGCTAGTTATCTTGGCTTCTACTTGACAGCTAGATTAACAATCAAAATAGTTCTCTGTCTGTCAAGCAGGAGTACGGGAGGATGTGGTTCATTAACAGAAGGCATGGAATCATGCCTGTGACTACCAAAGCCAGGCTGAGGAGTAGGCCTAGGAATAACCCAGGCCTGGGAGCTGCCAGCATCCTGGTAGACGAGATGAACAGTGGAATCAAGAAGTAGATAAACAGTCCAAAGACAGAATATGCACCAGTACTAGAGTGAGTACTTGGTTGAAATGAATCCGTAACAAGAAACAGAAGAAAGATATCAAACTGAAAATTAAGGAAAGTATTGGAGGTTGATAGGAAAGAGAGTCAAAAATCCTTTAAAAAACTGAGAGGATAGAACAAGACAGTTAATTCAAAACCTCTTCCTCAATAGGTAAACAGTCTCTACAAGTAACACATATTGAGCATCATTGACACATATACCCAAATTGAGATAAATGTTTTCTTCAGTCAGACCTTATTATATACTTCCTAATTGAGGAGTAAATAAATATAGAGCATGGATAATTGAGAAATGGGTTGAATTAGGTAGATTCATGTACAAGTATCTGTATGCAAATTGTGCCCTTGATGTGGGAAATTTCCTGTCTGTTATTAACCCTAAGCTCTCCTAGTCCTGTGCATTTCCTAGAGGCAACAAATTCAACACAATGGTTTGGGGGATGAACTGGCTAAATCGTACAGGCTGAGCCTTAGTCATTTTGCTAACTTCTTTTTTGAATGGACAGTTGATGATTCCAGACACCTTTCTTCTGTTACATTACAGGTATTACCTTCTATATGATTGTTATATCTTTCCTTGCTGCAATTGAATCTGAGTTTTTGACGAATTTACCATATGAGGTAGAATTAATATCTCGGGAGGAATACAGATCTAACTTCTGTTATTCAATTGTGGAATGCCGTGCAACCTACCCACGAGTTATGGATGCAGCCAACCAGTATTATCAGGTAAAATAATGTGGTGATTCTTTATATGAGTGGGGTCAATGAAGACATTGAAGCTTTTGTGTTGGATTTATGATTTAAAAATAGAAAAAACTTCATATTTACTTGCATAGGAAACCATGAGTATAGAGTTTTGCCCCTTCTCTTCTGGAATTGTTTCTATTCCTATCCTGAAATGATATGAAATGGATAATTAATAGCAAATTAGTATAATTTTATTTATAAAAAAGCTTTCTTCAGTAGACTTGGTGTAAAAATTACCAAATTATGTTTGTCTATGCAAATAAATTAGAAAAATCTGTTTACAAAGCAAATAAGTAAAGGTAAATGACACTGTCAAGTGTTAAAATTTATTTAGAAAATAAACCCATTTCTAGATAATCAGCTAGACGAATATTTCATAGTATTCTATTTCAGGAGTTCATGAGACTGATGATTAAATTTATTTTAATTTTATTTTGAAATCCTTCTATTCACATGGATAATATTATTTCTTCTCTAGTATTTGCAGTCCAGAAAGATAGTTTCAATTATCAGAGATATTCCTAAGTACGACACAGATGAGGACACAGTGATTTTTTACATGTGGAAGTTACATCGAACAGCTGTTGAAGCTGGACAACTGAAGTTCAGTGACATGTAAGATAATGGCTCTATGTTATACAATTAACTCTTTGTTTCTTCCTGGCAAGGTAAAACATAATGTATAAGTTTTTGTTTCCTCAAATAGTCATTTCTCATATTCTCCAGACTGTCTCAGAAAACAGTTTTTCTATTTTTATTTGCAATTCATCTAAAAATCATCTGACCCATCAGCGAGGATGTTGACGAAAAGATTGCTGGTTGTGGACACTTCTTCTGGGAGGAAGTTCCATAACCTTCTTTGATAGTACAATTTGTATTAAAGTAGTTCTTTATGTCTAATCAAGTTTTATTTTTTTTAAGAATTCAATATGCAATTAATTTCTGTTCTTGGATTCTAAATGTTTATATAAGGTAGCTATGCAAATAGAGTGGTAAAAGATTCTCAGGGACCTTTCAACTTGCAACACCACTCCACGCCCCCCAAAATAAAAAATGGTTTGAAGTGCTAATTTAGTATCTGTTTATTGTTTGGCAATTCTGTTGAGTTCTCCCACTCACCTGATTCATATAATACTTTTTAAGGGATTTCTTAAAGAGTTGGCCTTTTTTATTTCTTAACAAATAAAAATGTAGTGGGATAAAAGATGCGAAATTGACAAACTTAACAGAAACCCAGGTAAATAGAGCAAATTTCATTCAATGGTTGACAAAGACTACAGTGTGGTCTGCTGCTAAGTATCTGTCAGCCGTGTCTAGGGATTGGTAAAATAAAAGCTGTCACCAAGAGAAGTCCAGAATCCTGGTCCTGGTCCTTATTCTCTTCTAGGCCTTTGGTCTCCCTGGTTCTAGGTCATCCTTGACTCCCATTGTCAGCTTCTGTGCTCCTGCCCATAGCTCTGTCCATGATCTCCTGATCCCAGTGAGTCGTTTCTTAGTATAAATGTGAGTTGCAGAGATTTAAAGTATCTTCGTTCAGCCTTTAAACATGAGATTTTGTCTCAAAATAGCCTTCAACAAAATTTTTGTTGTTGTTATTCCTGTGTGACAATACATAGACATGGGAAGCTCGGGAAACCCTGGAGAGAGAATTCTTCACAGTTGTAAACATCACTGGCAACTACCTTTTGTAAAGTATTTAATATTGATTTTTTGATTGAGATGTATTTTGATTTAGATGAGATAAAGTATGTACTCAAAAGCAAATGGTCGTGGCAAAATCTGGTAACTCATTCATAAAATGTTCTTTTGCTACTTTCCTCTTTGCCATTGCAAACTTTTTTTGTCCAGCTCTCATCACTCTAGGCCTATTCTACTGTCTTTTAGTATTAAAGTTGTTCACTTATAATAAAGGTAGACACAGTGCAATTTTTTAATCTTAGCCATGTTATGCCCACTGTTTCATCATTTTTTGTTTTAACCAGCAGCTCCAAACTTGCTTTAAAATCATCTTCACAGGAACATCAATAAATTTGCCCCTGCTGCTTTTTATGGTAGCTCGTGTACCTTTTTGAGTGCTCCTGTGTACCAAGGACTGTGTCTAGTGCTTTTAAACATTATCTCATTTAAGCTTTTCAAATATCTTACTTGTTTTAGAGAATTAAACAATTTTAGATCTAACAGTATGGTTTTTAAGTATTACAGTCAGAACAGGAATAGTGAGATTGTTGTAAATAATGAATCCATTAAGAACGATATTGTATTAGCTCAGGAAAATATGTGTATTTTATTGTTCAAAGTCCTTTTTTAAATTTATTTATTTTATTTTATTTTTAAATTTTTTGCTTATTGCAGTAACATTGGTTTATAATATTGTATAAATTTCAGGTGTACATCATTATACTTCTATTTCTGCATAGATTACATCATGTTCACCACCAAAGTCCTTTAAACATGTTCTTTATCAGTGACTTCCATATGTAAAAGTTCCATATGTAAAAGGGACTGTTTCTGTCACCATACCTCTTAAGCCAGAAACAGAGAAGAAAATACGCATAATAAATTTTTACCGATAATAACATACCTGCAGAGAAGCACACAAATGTGAAGTATTCAACACAAGGGGTTGTCAAAAAATAAATGCTCCATGTGTTACCAACCCCCAGGGCAAGAAACAGAATCTAACCATCACTCAAGGGACTACTTTCCTCCTTTTATTTGTTACTCTTTCCTTTCAACCCTAAGACAACTACTATTCTAACACCATAGATTACTTTTGCTTGTTTTTATGTTTTATATGAACGGAATACTAGAGTACCTATGTTGGCTTCTTCCATTGAAATTTTCATTGCTGGAGTTATCCATGTTGATGTGTGCAGCAACACTTTGGCCTTTTCATATTTGTATAATGACAGAGCGATATATGACAGTTTAATTAACTGGTGTACTGTAGAAGGACGAGTGCATTGTTTCTAAATCTCGGCTATTACCAGTAACACTATCACGCACATTCTCATATATGCCTTTTAGTGTGCTTATGATTGAATTTCTGATGAAGGGATTTTTTTGTGTCCAAAGGATACATATGTTGAAATTTAGGAAATACTGCCAAATAGTTTGTATTTTCATCCAAATTAGTGATCATTCCAGCAGTCTTGATATGTTCCTTTGCTCCATATCCTTTCTTATACTTGATATAGTCACTTCTCATGCTTTTATCCATTCTTTTAAATAATAGTAATTAAATGTGGAAATTATTTAAAAATTGTGGAAATTATTTAAAAATGGAATTATCTAAAAATGTGGAAATTAATTAAAAATTCTAGATGACTAAATAAGGTTAAAAACATTTCCATATTTTATAACTCTGCCGATGTCCTTTTTTACCAAGATGTTGTATAGTTTCCTGTATCAACTTCTTTAACATCTTTCATTGGAATTATTATGTTTGATGTTATCATGTTTGATGATTTTATGTGATGTTAATGCGATTAATTTTTCAACGGAATTTTCCATCTGGTTTTTGCTGGTATATATAAATTCAAGAAGGTGATCTGGTTACCAAGGCAAATTTCTAATCTATTTCTTATTCCCTATGAATTACAAAATAATTCTAAGCATACATGCACAATAAACATCAGAGTCAGTCGTGTACTTTGTTGCAGAATTCTCAGAAATCACTATTAGAGGACCCTCTACTCATTATATTGGCTCATTTTACCCAGTCCATGAGCTTCTTTTGTGGGAAGCAAGTGATGCTAGCAGAAGTGAGGACACAGGAATGAGATATAGGAGAAATACAATGAGAAATTACAAAGAATAAATCTGATGGAAGTAAGAGAGGAATTGATTAGTATGCTGCAATTTTTTAAAATTATAATTCAGAATGTAGCCTTCTCTGTTGCTGTTCATAAGAGTCTCCAGCCAGGCACAATGTAGAAGATACTATTGGGATTAATTATATCATACTGAAATTGTAGGTTCTGAGGAGTATGCTGTTCAGTAAATTACATAATAACCCTAAGGAACATAGGTGAAAACACAATTTGGACTTTAATTTGTAGTTAAAATGAAATACTTTGTAACTCATGTTGCTAATAGTGTGTCCCTCTTTTAGATCATTTTATTCTTCTGAAACTGAAAGAGACTTCACCAAAGACTTTATACTTGCTATAGAATTTTGCGAAGATGCAAGATATCGCCCATACTTTGAAAGTTCAGCAGAATTCCTAGTGGGTTTCCCACATAGGCTACTCACAGATCAAGATCATCACATTCTCACAAGTAGTTTCAGCGTACGGGAAAAAGCACTTTTGAATTCAGTAAGACTCATTTCGAAAGTAAATGGAATCACAGGTATGATTATGATGTATAATATACATGAAGCTTAAAAGAACCAAAGTCATATAAACTCCAAATATATTTAATGACTCATTCAACAACAATTATTGAGACCCTACTATCCTTTAGATATGTTAAATATAATTATGATAATTAACAATAATCTTTCTAAGACCTCATATCTTAATAAATTAGATCCATAAATAAAATATCACAATTTATTTTCATCAGTGCAATAATATAACTATATTCAACATTTACTTTTATGGCAAAGCTTATGCAAAAGCAAGAGGAGATCCAAATTATTTCCCAAATAAAAGACAAAATATATCTTTGTCCTAGATTTTTCCTTCCCTGCCCAGCTTTTCAAGATGCTATCTGTCCTCAGCCTCCTGTTCTTATCACTCTTTACAGATGAAACAACATAGCACGTTGTCTGAAACAGCATCAGTAAGAATATTGTGCTCTCTAGCTAAGCCCTCAATGCTGAACATCAGCAGTGGGAAATTTCACTTTCAGATCTCACAGACATTTCACATTTGGCATAGCAAACTGTGACCATGTTACCCATATGTTGTGTCTCCTGAGTTATGAGGTCTTACAACTTGCCTCCTTATCACACTTGATTCTGTTCCTTCCCCTGCAACATTTGGATTTCCCTAGGACAAATCTTTATCACTCCTCACCTAGTTTTCATCATTCTCCCCCTAGCTGATCTAACCACATTTTGTATAAACTATCCTCAATACATCATCTAGCTACTGCAGTGTGACTGTTCTAAAATAAATATTTCATATGATTATTCTTAAAAATTTTATGATTACACTAATAATATTCTGGGTTTTGGATTAAGACTCCAACCCATTAGGTTGTGAAAACCAGACCCTTTATTATTGGCATGTAAGTCTCCCCTGCCTCCCATAATACGATAGCCTTGCAATCTGCCTACTGCGGTGCCCTCACGTGTCATGCTGCCAGCAATCCACTTCCCCTGATTCTCTAAATGACTAGTTCCTGCTCCTCCTTCAAATACTCTAAAGGCTAATTTCCTCTGACCACTACCTTGACCATTCCTCGGGCTACCCTAGGTCAATATCAAGGGCGGCTTTCCCATCACTTTTTATATTCGAGTAGAATATCTTCCATTTCCCTTTTCATACTGTGCAATCCATGCAATCGCTTACTGATTAGTTATTCACAATGCTTTGAAAAGCATGTGACTTTTTTCATTGCTCCAGTAGCTAGGCTAAACACTACAAGTGGCCAAGCTCAGGTCAGGTGCTCACTATTGGCCATGGTTGTAATACAGGGGGATGGACATATTAGAGGGTGGCCTCTCCATTTAGACGCCGAGCCTAAAGCAGAGGAAGAGGAGTGGTTTCCCTAAAGAACATGGGAATACATAGCTATGACAGCTGGAGGAGTCACTAGAAATTGCACAGTCCCCTCATATTTGAGCAAACTAAAGAAGTGCTAGAAGCTTTTAAGCAAGGAAGTGATGTGATTTTTCAGTTTAAAAAGCAAATAAGATTGAGGATACTGGAGGTGAATTGTAAAATTCTGAATCTGGAACTCTTGCTAAGGCTCGAATAGAATTTAATGTGGCAATAGAATAGCAGTGGGTGTCAACACGACGGGGCAGATTTGAATGGACATGAAGGCATCAGATCAACAGGACTTAGCAATAGCTTTTGTGGAGGGGGAGGACGAGATAATGACTCTCAATGACTTTTGGTAATAGTGATGGAGTGTAAGGTAGTGTCATCTACCAAAATGGAGACTATTATATGAAATAGAGATGGTCGGGATAAACGCAAGAAGGCCAGGAGCAGGGAGAGAGAGTTATATAATATATGTTTAAAAATGTATATATTTTTGAGCATCAATTAAATAATGGATATTAGGCTTAATCCCTTCAGACATCATTTTATTTTCTGTCCAGAATAACAGTATGAAATCAGTGGCATTGTCCCCAGTTTTGATAAGAAAGATCCGTTGAGGTTAAATAACATGCTTGAGGTGATACACGTTGTAAGCAGCTGAAGCAGATTTGAACTAGGAGCTGTCTAACTCAATCTTTGTGGGTTTTATTTTTCTTCACTATTCAGTATTCCCTTCCTTGGAAATATGAAAGTATGAATGGATTAACGTATATTACGTATTTAAATCTCAGCATTTTAGAATTAGAACTGTGTAGGCTCTGTAGTTCCAGTCCATCTTTTCAGAGACAGACTCGAAGGCCCAGGGAGGCTGAGTTGCCAAATATCGCTCCATTTTAGTGTCAATTGGACAACAACCATGTCTCCTTCCTCCCAGAAAAACATTCAGGCCAATACACAAAACATTGTATGCAGGAGAAGGAAGTGTGTTACCATAGGTGTGAAATATCTTAGCTTAAATAAAATTGTACTATTTCATAGTTTTCTTTTATTTATTCCATAAGTTATAGTGGCTAGTGCATTGACTGAGAATTTTTGAATAGATCTCATTCTCAAATAAGGCAAATAGCTCTTCATTTATGCTGTTAGACTCTCCTACACAGAGTATTTTCTTTTGTTTTTTGACAAGTCTAATTATCAGGCAGAGGTACTAATATATTATAAATCCTCTAATTAAAAAATTTAATTTAATTTGTTTTGTATATTTTTAGATTTCTAAGTTGCATTCATATTTTTATCAACTGGAAACATAAATGGTTCTATTTTCACAGGAGGTGCGTTTTTAACAATTTGGAAGACTCTCATGAACTCAAAACTTGGACAGGCCGAGGGACGTTTCCTCATTAAGAGGCTTCTCTTAATACCAAGTCTTTAGTAGCTTAAATTTATGCTGTTGTCAACTTAAAAATCCTTAGTATCTTAAATGTATGCTGCAGTTGATCAATTTAATTCCATGATTAAAAGCAATTAAATGTTATGACTATTATTTTATGAAAATCTCTTGGTTCCTCTTCTCCCTTTTGCCTCTTTGTATGTTGGAACTTACCATCCAATAACCTCCCCCTCGTCACCCCGGAATTTAGCTGTGTATCTGCTGGAAGCCTAATTAATCCTATAGAATGCCTGAGTTACACATGAATATGCAAATATCTATGCTGAAAGCCGATCGTACTACTTACAGTTTTGATAGATTTTTTTCAATGCTTACTCATAGACTGCCACGTAGCAAGGCAAATTCTTCTCTAACAGATTATTCTTACAAGATACAATTTTTGGTACCTGGAATGGAGATTTTAACTACTTTATATTCTATGTCTGAGCTCAAAGTACCATACAAAATGAACACAAATGTTGATCCACATAGTGAAAGAGGCCATTTCCTTAGTGTCTGAGCACTTGGAGAAATCATTTTCACTGTCCAGTTGGAAACTTCTAGGCTCCTCCAGTGTAAATCACTCAAACTTATAATTTTCCTTTTTCATATAATTTTTGGTCTTAAATCCCCTTTCTGGAAAAAAAAACATATATTAAAAATATGAGTTAAAAATTATCTAAAACTTACTGTTGTTAAATCTTTGCCGAGGCATTAATCGAAATAATTATATTAGGTTAAGTATCTTCTGATGGTTCCGGGTGCCAGTTAGACCTTTTCTCTATAATGTGTCAGTCTTTTATTTACCCTCAAATCTCAGTATTCTTTAGCTACCTCTCAACCCAAATTGCCTCTTATGAAAGGAGATGACATTTTTTATATTATCATTGTTCCTTAAGAGATGGTCTTAGTGACCAAGATCCACTGTGCAAAAGTCAAATAACAGGTTGATCAATGTCTACATACAAATGAGATATCTTTACGTAAAGAAATACAAATAATAAGTGAAGTCATGAGACAAAACGTATGCAACCACAAAAACTCCAAATAGCCAAAGCAATCTTGACTAAGAAGAATAAAGCTGATGGCATCACACTTCAAGATTTCAAACTGTATTACAAAACTATAGTAATCAAAACAACAATATGGTATTGACATCAAAACAGACACAAAGATCAATGAAACAGAATAGAGAGCTCAGAAAAAACCCAAGCATATATGGTCATTGAATTTCTGACAAAGGAACCAAGAATATACTATGGGGAGAGAATAGTCTTTTCAATAAATAGTGTTGGGAAAATGGATAGCCACATGTAAAGAGTGAAATTGGACCACTATCTTATACCGTACACAAAAATCAACTCAAAACTAAATTGAATTAATGACTTGAATGTAAGACCTGTCACCATAAAATTCCTAGAAGAAAACATAGGCAGTAAGCTCCTTGACATTCAATTTGACACCAAAAGCGAAGGCAATAAAAGTAAAAATAAACAAGTGGGACTACATTAAATTAAAAAGCTTCTGCACAGCAGAAGAAACCATCAAAAAAAAATGAAAAGGCAACCTATAGAATGGGAGAAAATATTTGCCAATCATATATCTGATAAGGGCTTAATATCCAAAATATATAAAGAACTCATACAACTCAATAGGAAAAAAAAATCTGACTTAAAAATGGGCAGAGAAACTGAATAGAAATTTTTCTAAATAGATGTACAAATGACCGACAGGTACATGAAAAGGTGCTCAAAATCACTAATCATCAGGGAAATGTAAGTCAAAATCACAATGAGATATCACTTCACAACTATTAGAATGGCTATCACCAAAACAACAGATAACAAGTGATGGCAAGGATGTGGAGAAAAGGAAATCACTGCGCACTGTTGGTGAGAATGTAAATGGGTGCAGCCATAATGGAGATTCCTCAAAAATTAAGAATAGAACTACCATATGATCAGTCAATTTGTATAAAGTAAATTATTCATATAAATTTGTTAATTTTATTTGCAAGAAAAGCTCCATTAACAGCAGTGGGGGCCACAAACACTCAACTGAAACGAGGCAATAGTGACAAGAAAGAAGGAATGACTAGATTGTGACCGCCTCTCTCCTACAGGCTCCTGTTCTGATTCACAGACATGTCCGACTTCAAGTTTGACTCAATTACATCAAAATATAAGTTTAAAAATCAGTTATGACGAAGGAAGAAGAAGGTTATGGTTTCCCCTGATTTCTGCAAATATAAAACTTACTGATACTTATTTTTATTTATTTTATTTTTATTTATTTAATTTTTAATCACATTCCTTGCCAGGCAGAACATAAACAGTTTTGTTAGTTTGTTTTGGGTTCCTTTTTTGCTGGTAAATGTTTGCCCTCAGCTAACATGTGCTGCCAATCTTCCTCTCTTTTTTTTCCCTTTTTTTGGTTTTTCTCCCCCAAACCCCATTACATAGTTGTATATTCTTGTTGTGAGTCCTTCTAGTTCACTTGTTTTTAAATAATGTTTCAAATGTCTTGCTCAGTAAATTCATTTTAGGTTACCAACCATTTGTTATTTATATACAGTATATTTAAACCAACCTTAAATGGGAATTTCAGTAATTAAAAAAAAGATAATTTTATATTGAACAATATACCCACAATTGTAATCAATATTTTGAATTGTCCTAATTTATTTTCTCTAAATTAATTGAAAAAATTCATCGTTGGGAACAAAAAAGCTTAATTTTTATTTTTAAATGTTTCTGTGACTAGCTCCGTATGCTAACAGTTGGCAGCTATGTTAATTAATTTTAGTGGTAAAATTACACTGACCTACTAGCCAAATAACTAAGGCAACTGTTTAGCAATCTTTTTCATTTCATTACCTATTTTTAGAAATTTACTGGACAATAAGAATAAAAAGAAGAATGACACGGAACTTTAAATATGTTGTGTGAATACTTAATGAAAATTCTTGTTTTGTGATATGAAAGATCAGAACAAACTTTTTAAAAAAGATTCAACTAAATTTATCTTAGTTAATTTATATTTCTAATGAGCTAGCATAAAACAATACAATTTTTAAGTATCTGCAAAATTAATGACAGTAAAAAAAGATAAAGGTAAATATTATACATATATTTTTATCTTTATAACCGTTTATTGAGATATCATTGACATATAATAACTGTGCATATTGACAAGGGAAAATTTGATAAACTGGACATATACCCATAACACCATCACCTCCATTAACATAATGAACATATCCAGGATGCCACAAAATTTCCTTGTGTCCCTTGGTATTTCCTCCTCCTCTCTGTACCTACGCAACTACTTTCCATTTTCTTTCTATCACTATGAATTAGTTTGCATTTTCTAGACTTTTTATAAATGGAATCATGGAGTATATACTTTTTGTCTGCCCTCTTTTACATAGTGTGATTATTTTGAGAGCCATAGTGTTATTGAATATATATCAATTGTCTATTCTTTATTCTGCTGAGTAGTGTTCTATTGTATAGACTATACCACAAATTGTTTATCCATTCACCTGTTCATGAATATTTGGATTGTTTTGAGTTTTTGGCTATTACAAACAAAGCTGCTATGAACAATGCTGTACAAGTCCTTCTATGGATATACACTTCCATTTCTCTTAGGTAAATATCTAGGAATGAAATGTTTGAGTCATATGGTAGGTATATGTTTAACTTTCAAGAAACTATCAAAGTGTTTCCCGAAATTGTCCTATTTTCATTTCAATCAGCATGTATGAGATTTCCAGTTGTTCCACTCCTTTAGTGCGGTAGGTTGGGTGTGTATGTTGTGTGTGTGTGTATGTGTGTGTGGGCACAGGCAGTCCTTGCCTTACATGGTTCCAACATGCACAATTTTCAGTCACCACGGTTTAGTGGAGTAACACCAAATCACACCGGTGTCCCAACAACACGGTTCAAATTTCAGTTTCACAGTAAATTAACTGAGTGCATAAAGTGCAAACCTTGCTGCTCGCTCTTCAGTCCACACATTCCTATGTAAATAACATGTATACATATTGATCAGTGACTAACCACGTCACTTCTTTTAAAGTATGTTGGTGATTCACTCACTGCACATCTGTTATTCACTTGACACAAGCACAGCCAAGCACATAGTTATGTTGCTTCCTTATCTCTTAAAGATAAATTCATTTGACATTTTACAAAATTGCATAATCCAAAGAGGGTATTAAAGAGGTCAATAAAAATGAAAGTGCAGCAAAGAAAGGAAAAGTGATAACACTGGCAGTGAGATTTGAATCTAACATGCATGGAGTTGTGGAGGAACAGCCGACAGTGGAATTTTGACACTGCTGCCATTTGAGAGACTCTAGGTATGCAGCCAGAGGAACTGGGTGAAGGCCAACTTATTGCCATAAAGGAGGAAAGCGGATGCGATAGAAGGGATAAAGATGTCTCAGAAGAGGTGCCAACAGCACAAATCTTCACATTATAAGAAGTCTCTGAGATATTTTACAACATTGAAAGGACCCAATGTTGGAAGCTGATCCAAACTTAGAAGGAGTATGACAATTCACCAATTATGTGCATGGGTATTGTAAGATATATGATGAGAAGAATAAGGCAAAGGCTGTTCACACCTCTCCATAAGTTTTTTACAAAGAAATATGACACTTTAACTTTCAATGTTCCAAGTATTTTTAAATTCCAGTGTAATAGATAAACGTTAGTTTTACTATTTTTTCATTTCCTTATACATTTATGGCTGACAGTAAGATTTTGTTTTTTTAAAGATTTTATTTATTTTATTTTTTCCCCCCAAAGCCCCAGTAGATAGTTGTATGTCATAGCTGCACATCCTTCTAGTTGCTGTATGTGGGACTCGGCCTCAGGATGGACGGAGAAGTGGTGCCTCGATGCGCACCCGGGATCCGAACCCGGGCCACCAGCATTGCAGCGCGCGCACTTAACCACCAAGCCACAGGGCCGGCCCGACAGTAAGATTTTTTAATGTTTAGATAGATTTTTTAAAAGTTATGGAACAATTTTAATAGTCCTCATTGAATACTAAGATCACTTTGCACAATTTCAGCTTGCACAGTCATTTTCAGTCCCTTTCTACCATGTAAAGCACACACTGTGAACCTAATTATAGAGGTATATAGTTTAACATTTCGCAATAAATATATTACAGTTTTGAAAATAACTAAGGGACAATGTTACAACTATATTAAATAGTAAGTGTCACCAAAATAGGAAATGAATAATTATGGACCATTTGGGAATGATGTTGGGGAAAGAGAAGATGTGAGGTTAGACCACTTAATGTACAAGAATCAACAGCTTCTTCTCATCGCACCAGACTCTCGTGCATCCTAGTGGCGATGCACATTCCCCATGACATTGTGGCCATGAGGAGTCATTACTTGATGTTATTACTTTCTAAATACATCTCAAATCCATCTACTTCTCTCCATCTCTTTCTTGTCTTTACATGGACTTCTCTTTCCAACTGGCATGATCTTTTATCCCACCTCAGTCGAGCTAGTGAACTGCAGAGTTCAAACATCTCCTCTGTGAAGTCTGCAAGATTCCTTCAAGCAGACGCCATCATTCCGTCCTCTCCTTCACCACTTAGTGCACACAGTACAATAATGTACCTGCAGTGCTGTGAATACCTGTTTGCATACATTTTCCTTGCTTTCCTGGTGTTCAGGCTGTTTCTGCCATTTGTCTTTGTAGCTGCAGTCACACATTCTAGGTACCTAATATGTGATTTTTGAATGAATGAATCTCTAATGCTGTACAAATTTAATTGAGTATACTGCCTTTAACTTAGATTTGTATCTTAAACTTTATCCTTAATTGTGGAGATTTAGATACCCGGCCTATCCATTTCCAAGCAATGTGTATTTGCCCTTTGCGAGTTTAGCAGGTAAAAGGTTGTATTACCTTTTAAACGTGTTTGTCTTTCCCAAATAGATGGAAAGACCCACGAAGACAGGGACCTGCCTGTCTTGTTCTCTAGTCTCATGAGTGCCTAACATAACAGTGGAATGAGAGTGTGAAATGAAAGACCTCATGCAATGACAAATAAAATTCAGACGTGACCAGTGGGGCATCTTTCAAGACAACATGTGACCTGGAGCTATTTTTCCCCAAGCTTGGGAAACAATGAGAAGACTAAAAAAAATGGTGATATCACTTTTAAAACTTTTTGCCCAGACTGTAAATTAGTGCATGTATATGATGATTTGATAATGACCAAGAGCATTGATTTTGGAGTCAGATTGGGCTGAATTCAGATCCTCCTTTGTCACTTACTGGTTGTGTGATCACAAGAGAGAGACTCTATTTATTTATCTATAAATTGGGGGTGTGGGGGGCAAAGACATCTGTCTCCAGAATTGTCATGGAGATGAAGTATGATGACAGAGGTGCATGAAGTATTACCCAGTGTCGGGCACTTGAAATGTGCGTAATAAACCTTGGTCTCTTTCTTCCATTTACCCTCTCTGTTTTTAGATTGCAATCCTGTATATGTTTTCAGTATCAATACTATATATCGTATTATCAATATTTGTAATAATTAGTCTTTAAGAGCATTTGAATTATGTTAATAGGAATCAGCCTATTTCCTGACAGTTTTTAATCTGTATTCAACTGTTTATTATGCATTTTTCGATAGGCCATGTAAAATATAAAAACCTCAGGCAATATTTCCTGTCTCAAGTAATCACTGAGCAATTGATTGTTTGCTATTATCATTTGTTAACGTGTGTATGAGACCTCACAGCCAGAGTATGTGTATTCAAGGATTGAAACTGGCTGTTCTCATAGCTCATTTCAGACAGTTATGTACAATAAACAATGGTTCAAAATCCATGACAATTCTATCAGTTAAAACAATGGAGCATTATCTATACCAAGATTCTTAAAATATTAATTTAATGTTTAGGGTTCAGGTTGATAAAATTAAAGTCTTATATCTTGTGTATAGAAACATTAAAATCCTTTTTACGACAAGTAAAGCAACGGAACAATTTTTAATACACAATGTATTAAATTCTATCTTTCATAAACCAAGCAAACAGTCGTAAATAACAGTATATGTATTGTATGTTTCTATTACTTATACATTAAAACTAATGGTTAGATTTCAATGTATATCATTTCCTGTATTATTTTGCTTATTTATTTAACTTAATTCACATACTTGCCAAGACTTTTGGCATGTGACTGAATTCTAAGCAACAATGGAAATGAACAGAGGGATTGATCATGGGAATGACCACTAGATGCTGCTGGTTGTCTAATTATAAATCTAAGCAGATGTATTTTTCAAAAATTTGCTTCTTCCTTTTCTCCACTAACGTTTTTTCAAATATGATATCTCACCCAATGCTAACTTTCAGTAAAATTGGAGCTCATGGAAAGCTAAAATTTGTAACATCCAAGAGTTTTTTTTAAATGCTTCCAACTCTCCCATCAATCTCTTTTCTTTACGTTCTAAAAAGTAAGAGAGAGTTTATATCATCCAATCTGGAATACAGTTATGATATCTAAAAAGTTATTCTTAATATCATTTTTAAATGTGTAATTGCCCTCTGCCCATACACATATTAATTTGGATATTTTTGCTATAAGGCTACAGATGATTCAATTATGTTATAACTTTGTTCAACAGGGCACATTTATTCTGGAACTAGGCTACATGGGTAATTTTCAAACTTTCAGTTACAGACTGCTTTGGTTTCTTCCTCTATAGCGTAGGAGTTGGGGAAGGGCTGGGGCCAAACACTAGGATTTGGAGAAAGGATTTTTGCTCATGTCTGAAATCTACAGACCTGGATAGCAAAACTCTGGGAAGGCAGTTTTAATTATGGCTTTCACCAATTGGGCAAGTTTTTGTGTTTAACTTTCTTTTCTGTTCAAGAGCAATGGAGGAAGCAAAATTCATGAGCCCTAGGAAAGGAATAGAGAGGCTTCACATTACCTCAAAATCAGTGGAAGGGCATTTTGCAAGAGGCCTGCTGCCTGAAGACCCCATGGAGAGGGCAGACCAGTTGTGGGAGAGCCAGAAAGGTGCCAGGAACTCTTGTTGCAGAAACACTGGATGAAATGATCTAGAGGCTGTCACACTTTCTTTCCTTGATCATGCACTGCAATGATTTATATCTACGATTAAACTTCTAATTCTTCACCCTTCCCTGCCATACAATGGAAAATGTACCAAAGAATCTGTAGAAGCTGTAGAATTAGGTGCCTTGTGGAGAAAATTTACATCAGGCAACACTGTCCTATGAGTTAGCAAAGTCACTAATGAAGGAGTCTTTATCTCTAGTAATAAGAACCCACTGTGATAGGTCCTTTAGAAACAAATTTCTTATTTAGATTGTAGGAATGAGGGCTTCAATTGACAAAGACAGCCCAGCTTTTTGCAAATTCTATTTCATAAAATTCATATCTAAAAAAACGGAGAAATAAATGCAAATTAATTGAGATTTTTCTGAGTCTCATTTTCCTTAATTCTCAAGGAAGATGATTAGACATTATCTGCCATTGAGCTAAGTGCATGAGTTCCATTGGTAGAATATATATTTTGGGAGATGTTGGTGATTTTAATTTTTATTCTTTGGGAATGTGAAACCAGATTATTAGGACTTTAAATTTATAAAGTATTAACTCATCAAAGTTTAATTTTCACTTCTTTCTCCTCATGTAATAACACTCAATATAATTGAATACCAAATAATACCACTGTTTAGGGCCATGACTAAATAACACTAGATTCATAGAGTTAAAAAGCAGAAATGTTCAGGCAAAATTTCTACTAAAATCTGGCAATCATTTAAGTAGAAATGTTTCCTACAATCAGGGAGCACTTAGAAAGTGATGCATCATTGAGAAAGAACTTGTATTCCTTCTTAAAAGTGTGATAATTTTCTAGTGGCAGTCTGCTCCAAAGCTAGCTTTTCCTCTCCAAAAGACAGGATTTCTTCAAGGGACATCTTAAGTAAAAAATAAATATCAAGGTGATTGAAAAGTGTGGCAACTGTATAATCCTTACATCAGCCCCAGTTGACTGGGCATGCAGCAAGAGCTTTCCCTGTGAAATGTTTTGCATGCCTTTACCTCTGCCATGAATCCCCTCCTTACCTGACTCACCAGGTGAAATCCCATTCATCCTTCAACACTGAGGACATATGTCATCCTCAGGAAGTTTCCCTGTGCCCCCAGAGCTGAGCTAATCACTTCTTTTACCTCCAAACTCCTCTGGCTCAGTAAAGACTATGTATTTATCTCTTTATTTCTTCTGCAGCAGAGGAAAAATTCTTTTTGTTCCACTCTTTTAAATTCTCAACTGAGGTCCCAGTAACAAAAGACAGATCAACAAAAGAAAAGTATACAAATTTATTTAATATAGATTTTATGTGACTTGAGAACTTTCGTAAGGAAATGAACCCAAAGAAATGGTTAAACCTGAGTGTTTTGTGCTAGGTTCGACTAGGAGTAGAAACATAAGAGGACAAAAGATATGAGGTAAATGGAGTTGACTGGGGAAACTTTTTAGCAAAGCCTGTTCATTCAGATGTCTCTTCTTGTCCCTTTGTCCTCAGAGATAAATTTGCTCCTCTCGTCCAGGTATATGGAGGGCACCACTCACATGAGGTTTGTATGACCTGCTTCAGGGGAAGGTCAGAAGCTCCTTCTTGCACATGCCATTTCTCAGATTCCTTCAGCTTGAAATATTCACCATGCCAAGGTGCCATATTTGGGGGTAGTGTGTCCTAAACCTCACCACTCCCTACAGTGAACAAGGGTTAGATTCTTATTGCGCTTTGTATCTCCCATCTCAAACCATCCAGCAATGTACCCCTTACAGGTAGCTACTTAGTTCATGTTTCTTAATTTTGAATAAACAATAACATTACCCAGATGAGAGTGCTTGCTTTCCCTTTGGAATCTGATCCTGGGGGCACACTAATTCTCTGCCTTTCTGCTACCTTCTCCCCTAGGAGAACTTGGTAATGATTAAATACTTTTTTTTTTCCTTTAACAGATTTTATTTTTAGAGCAGCTTTAAGTTCACAGCAAAATGGAGAGGAAGTAGAGAGCTCCCATATACCTCCCAACCCCACACATTCAGAGCCTCCTTGATTTTCAGCATCCTATACCCGAGGGGTACATTTGTTGCTATCAATGAACCTACATTGCTGCGTCATTGACACCCAAAGTCCACAGTTTATATGAGGGTTAACTCTTGGTATTGTACATTCTATGGGTTTCAACAAATGTATAATGATACATATCCACCATTACAGTGTTATACAAAATAGTTTATTGCCCCCAAAATCCTCTGTGCTACACCTATTCATCTCACCCTCCATCGTAACCACTGAAGTTTTACATTGAGGTCTATGATCCATTTCGAGTCAGTTTTTGCAGAGGGTGAAAAGTCTGTGTCTAGAGTGCTTTTTTTTTTGCATGTGGATGTCCAATTGTTCCATCACTAAGTGTTAAACAGACTACCCTTTCTCCATTGTATTGACTTTGCTCCTTTGTCAAAGAGCAGTTGACTATATTTGTGTGGTTCTATTTCTGGGCTTTCTCTTCTGTTCCACTGGTCTGTCTGTTCTTTCACCAGTACCACACTGTCCTGATTACCGTAGCTTTATAGTAAGTCTTGAAGTAGGGCACTGTCAGTCTTCCCAGTTTGTTCTCCTTCAATACTGTGTTGGTCACTGCTTTTTACAATATACCACAGCTGCTGGTCAAACACAGGAGGGTAGAAAAGTGAGCCTATAAGCATTTCGGTAAGGACAGAAAAGTCTTAATAAACACTCGTCTGGACAGGAAGTAAATTGCAGGAGAGTCGGCAACACATAAAAGAGGAAGGGATGAGGATGATAGGTCAAGATGTGGAGGGCAGACACAAAAGCCAAAGTGAAAGTCAGGGGAAACTTCCTAAAGTCACAATTGGATGGCAAAGGAGTTGGTCAGAGATGAGTACAGATTGGCTAGGCTGGAAAACCAAAAAACAGAAAAAGATATAAACGTGACAAATATTTAGATCTAACTTAAAACTTGAAGCTATCCATGCATCAGCCAGTGATTGGTCCATGGCCACAACCTTCCCTTGGCTTGGCTAATTAGGGTTCAGCTTTGGTTTTCTTGTCTCAACCACACAATGTCTTGTTTATGATTTCCTGGATACATTTCTGCAAACTAGGTAAAATTTAGGATCCTTCAGAAGTAGTCTGAGTGCAGAATTCTTCTAAAATCCACCCCCCTAAACTTTTGTAGCTTATTTCTAATATGACAGCAATTTTTTTGCAATTCTCTTTTACTGAGACTTCTCAGAGAAAGGCAATAAAGTACTTTTTATCATCAATGTATATAATATTTGATTAAATTAACTTATTCCTATAACAAGTAAAATTGGCAATGAAAGTAGGTTCGAGGAAAAACACAACTGCCATTTGGTATTTGGTAAATCACGTGGAACAGAAGCAGTTTAGAGACAGAAACTTTTTTGTTTGTTTGTTTGATTTGGTATAATTTTGCTCCATGGGAAGTTCCATAAAATTGATGTAAATACTTGTTGAATAGATTAGTTCAGCTAGGGCAACGATGACTGATAACAGTTATGTTTACAATCTGCACCCAAACATCGGCTCTCTCTTGAGGACAGCTGTTCGTGGATTTCCGTCCTCATGCGTCCTGTACAGCAAATCCCAGCCTCAGAAGTCACCCAAGGGAGAGTACCTCCGGACTTATGAAGCTGTATATCTACCTACAGTATCTTCTACTCAAACGGGTTCATCCTTGACCTTTGTTCTGGTGTCTGTATTTGTCATTTCTTTACTCCTTTTTGTTAAATATTGCCATTTTAACTTTTACTACTTTACTTTAGTGTTCCTCATGTTAATTACATATGAATGGTATGATAATTTTCATATTAACCTTTTTATTATTTTCTGTTTTAGTATCATAAACTATTAATATTAATCATGGTTTTAATCTTGTTTTTCTGTTAATTTAGTGTACCATTTAAACATATTATGTAACCGCTTGCTCATTGTTCTATTTATTCTTTATTTACCGGTCCCAGCACCCAACACTTTGCCTGACACACAGTAGACAACAAATATAATCATGTTGATATTAGGTGCTATGGACAGTTTTTAGCTCTCCAATACTCTAACTCCATTTTTCATTTATAAGAACATCTACTTAGAGAACTTTTTGACTCCAAAAGATATGCATGTATAGCTTGAATAAATTTTTTAGTTTATTATTTTAATTTATAGAAAAGAAATCAACTAAAAGAAATCAAAGAAAACTAAGAAACATAGAGATATACTATGTTCAAATATTGGAAAAATAATTCTGGAAATCATGTAAATTCTCCCCAGTTTATTTATGGATTTTAATGCAGTACAATTGAAATCTCAGCAGGATTTTTTTATATAGAGAGAATTTGATTCTCAAGTTTATGTGGAATACCAAAGGGAATGTCAACGGAGGTAGAATTAAACAATTTTGAGTAAAAGAATGTATTTAAAGGAATCACATTACCTAACTTTAAGACTTAGTACAAAGTTACGGTTGTTAGACAGTGTGATAAAGGTGAAGGGGTGGACAGATGGATGGAATAGAATAGAGACTCCAGAAATAGACCCACTGACTCTAGAACAGACCCAATAAAGCCAATTGATTTTTGATGAAAGAGCAAAACCAATACCATGGTCAAAGGAAACCCATTTAAACAAATGTTGGGAAAGTTGGATGTCCATATGTTAAAAGTTAAACCTTTACTTGACGTCTTATATAACTATTAACTCAAAGGGATCATAAATTTAAATGTAAAACTATAAGATTTTCAAAAGAAAATATAGGAGAAAATCTTTGTAATCTAGAGTTAGGCAACAAGTTCTTAGATTTGACACCAAAACCATAATTCTTAAAAGAAAATAATAAAAAATTGGATTTCATCAAAATTAAAAATATTCACTTTACAAAAGACAGAGTTAAGGAAATGAAAAGACAGACAGGTTATAGACTAGGAAGAAATCCTGGCAAATCTTGTATCTAAAATGTACTGCTTGTACCTATCACATATAATGAACTCTCTAAACTCAACATTTAGAAAGCAAACAACACAACTGAAAATGGGCAAATAATTTGCATAGACATTTCTATTCAAAGAAGATACAAGGATGGCAAATAAGCACATAAAAAGATGTTCAACATAGTTTGCCATTAAAGAAATGCAATTAAAAACTACAACGAATACTGCTGCATACCTATTAGGATGGCTAATATAAAACTGACAACATCAAGTGTTGGTGGGGATGCAGAGGAACTGGGACTCTCATACATTGTAGTGGGCATGCCAAATGATATAGCCACTGTTATGTGTCAAATTATGTCCTCCCAAAATTTGTACTTTGAAGTCCAAACCCCCAGTACCTTGGAATGCGAACTTATTTGAAAATAGGATCATTGCAAATGTAATTATTTAAGATGAGGTCATATTGGAGTAGGGTGAACCCTTAATCCACATGACTGGTATCCTTATAAAAAGGGAAAGTATGGACACAGATATGCACACAGGGAGAATACCAGGTGACCATGAGAGATGACATGATACAAACCAAGATTGTCAGCAAACCACTGGAAGCTAGGAGAGAGGCATGAAACTGATTCTCCCTGACAGCCTCAGAAGGAGCCAACTCTATGGACACTTTGATCTTGGACTTCTACCTTCAGAACCATGAGGCAATTAATTTCTATTGTTTAAACCACCCAGTTTGTGGTGCTTTGTGACAGCAGCCATAGGAAACTAAAACAGCCACTCTGGAAAACTCTGGAGCAATTTCTTATAAAATTACACAGACACCTACCATTGACCTTGCAATCCCACTCCGGGGCATTTACCACAGAGAAATGAAAAGGTATGTTCACACAAAAACTTCTACTAGATTGTTTACAACAGTTCAATCTATAATTGCCAAAACCCGGAAAGAACCCAAATATCCTCCAGTGGGTGAATGGATAAACAAACTGCACATCCATATAATGGAATCCCACGCAACAAAAAACATTAAGATATAATTAAAACAAACAAAACAAACAACAACAAAACTCCTCCAAGAAATTTGATACACACAACTAGGTGAACCGTTAAGGCTGAGTTAAAGAAGCCAATAACAAAATATCACACTGTATGATACCACGTATACAACTTTCTCAGAAAGAAAAATTGATAGTGATGATGTATAGATCAGTCGTTACCAGAGATAAAGATGGGGAAAAGTGGTCATTGTAAAGGGATAGTGTAAAGGAATTTTGAGGATGATGAAACTTTTTTGTGTCCTGACTATAGTGGTGTTTATTTGAATCTACACAGGTCTTAAAATTCATAAAGCTGTGTACCAAAGCTGTTTCTCAAAATGAGAAAAAATCAATTTGACTATATTGTAATTTAAAGATAAAATAAAATAAAGTAATCTGAGTTGATCACTATTTCAAAGGTCAAAAAAGAAAAGAGAGAAAATTCAAAATTCTTTGCCACAAAGAGGATGAAATTTGACTAGAAAAATGCAATGTGATGTTACAACTTGAATAGAAAATGAAAATTGGCAAAAACAAATTACAAAAGGTAAGATAAGTTTTGCCAATACACATGAAAATTCATTCAACCTCACTGGTAGTCAGGGAAAAGTAAATTATAAATAGACTAGCAATGGGGTGACATTTTTTCTCCCATCATATTTGCCAAATTGGCAAATAATACAAACAGAAAATTTACATATGAGGAAATGAAAATTTTACATACACATATGCAAGTACGGCCAGCTACTTCAATGGGAAAATGCAAATTTAAGAAGCCAACAAAGTGCCATTAATTCACCCACCAGATGGAATAAATCTAAAAGAAAAGAAATAACTAGTTGTGGAAAAAATTATGGATATATCTATCACTCTCATATATTTTTCAATGAACTGTGAATTGCTACAATATTGTTGAGAATTATTCTGGTAATATGTAAATGATATTAAGAAACAGACACAAACTCTTTTACTTAGCAGTTCTGAATGGAAATTCATTCTAAAGTATTCAAAGCTCCCATAGATAAAGCTGTATGAAAGAGAATATTTATTGCAACACTGTGTGGGGTGCCAAGAGGCAGATGCAGCATTATTAAATGTTCATCAAGAGCAGCACAAGTCATAAAAATATTTTTAAAATGTATATTTTGCGGCCTATTTACCTGCAATATATGCACACACACACACCCTCATAATACACACATACACACACACATATATTTTATTTGAGATGCAGATCAATATTAATATTTGTGTAGATTTCCTAAAGCTAAACCTTTTTTTTTATTTTCTCCTATGGAATTCAAAGGGAAAGTGCACTGAAAACAAGGGAGAAACATGATCTGAATTATATATTAGAAAGATCACTCGTGGTGATCATAGTGAGGTAATAGTACTACTTCTTTTCAACCCATCCTTAATTGGGACAAGTAAATCAGGTATGCCTATGTGAGTCATGGCACTGTGCTATCAAGTATGAATTCATGAAGGAGGATATTTATGAGATGGGCAATAAATAGGCAAATCTGTTGATTGACCTTAATTATCCCAGGGAATTATGATTCCTGCTATACAAAGGAGGTAAGAAGAGATATTTCTGGCATCAAAGAAATTCTCTAGCCAGTTCCTAAATGCAATGGTAAAAAATTACTGAAGTCTACAGCAACTCAATACATGCAGGGCTATCACAGTCTTAGACACTTCAGGAATAAAGTCTTGGGTCATTTCACAAAGAGAACTCTGAATGGGTCTGCAAAAGTAAGTTATAATTTTCCCATGACCAGTTCCAATAATGGCTACTATTGAAGACAGGTATGTTTTCTTTCTTTGGTTATATATCTATATGTATCTTTAAGTGGCTTTTTTCTTATTCTGTATTATTTTATATACATTTGACTCTAAAATTTTGTTGTTGGGTTGTGGGATGTCAAAGGAGGAGTTTCATTGAACTAGAAGGGGAATGATCATCAACCAAAGATGGGTACACAGAGTGAATGACAAAACTTGGATTCCCCACTTTCTGGAGAGAAGAAGAGCCTATCTTCACTTGTAAGAGTGTTGATTACACAAAGCTTGGTGCAGCATGATCTTTGTTTATTATTAGCATTTGAAAGAATAGAAGGGTGTATATGTATGCTGAGTTAACAAAGGTGTGGCTGTGTCAATTTGCCTGTTGTTAGCTCATCATCATCTTTAATCCCTCAGTCTGGTACGGGAACTACATTTCCTTGTTTCACTTATGGGGAGAGCTCTGGCTTCGATAATCTCAATAAGAGGTACTCACGCAGGATTTGTAAGGTGGAAGAGAAGGAGAAGACTCATTCTTCTCTAACCAGTGTGGACAGATATTTGGTCAGAGTGCAGAGGAACTCTGCATCAGATTGTGGGAATTCTCCTACGAAAACCTGCTTCAATGTTGAAGACACCTGAGGGCACTGGCGGCAATTTTCTGTATTTGCAGCCTCCTGATCTCCTGGATTCAGATGGCACTTTTGCTTGAGCCTTGTTCTCCCAGCCCTAAAATCAGTTCCTTGAGCATCTAATTTTAGTATTAATTATTTTCTTGCTTGAAATATCTAAATTTATTCATATTTTGCAAACTCAATTGAGATTGATACAGATTCACATGTCAAAATATTTTCTACCACTTGTGTGCAGTCTACATTTCCAGGGAATTTTTTTGTACGTGTACATATGTATTTTATTATATAAAATACTTTTTATGTTATTACTATGTGGCACATTTTTGCCCTATTCTCAATGTTATGAGATAATTAGTTGTAATTAATTAAATCTTCACACCATTGACGGGGATTTAGTCAATATTTCAACTAAACTCATAATTGTAAATATATAATGATAAAACTCAAAATACTTCAGAATTAAATAAAGAAGGATTTTGAGTGGAGTAAAATACAATAAAAACATATTTAAAATAACTTCCTAGTAAGTACTGAAGTATAAAAACATAGCCAATATTTTTATATAAACTTATATCAGCCCATCCCCATCAGAGTTATCCCCATAGTGGGTTTTAGCGCAAACTGTGTAAGATTCGTAATCAGAAAAAACTGTCTGATCAAGTTCTATATATGAATGCAATATGCAATTAATTTCTGTTTTTGGATTCTAGATTTTTATATAAGGTAGCTATGCAAATAGAGTGGTAGAAGATTCTGTGTGAGATTTCAACGTGCAACACCTCACCTCTAGAAAACAAAATGGTTTGAAGTACTAATTTAGTATCTGTTTGTCGTTTGACAATTCTGTGAAATCCACCCAGTCACCAGATTCATGTAATACTTTCTAAGGGATTTCTTAAAGAGGTGGCCATTTTTCTTTCTCAACAACTAAAAACGTAGTGGGATAAATGATGTGAATTTACACGCTTTACATAAACCCAGATTAATACAGGAAATTTCATTTAATGGTTGACAATGACTCTGGCGGGGTCTGTGGCTAAGTGTCCGTCAGTCGTATCCAGGCATTGGTAAATAAAAGCTGTGAACAGGAGAAGTCTAGAATCCTGGTCCTGGTCCTGTTTCTCTTCTAAGCCTTTTGTCTCCCTGGTTCAAGGTCTTCCTTGATATCCATTGTCAGCTTCCGTGCTCCTGCCCATAGCTCTGTCCATGACCTCCCGACCCCGATGAGTAATTTCTTTTTTTTTTTTTTTTTTTTTTTTTTTTTTTTTTTTTTTTTTATTTTTTGTTTATTGCAGTAACATTGGTTTATAACATTGTAAAAATTTCAGGTGTACATCATTGTACTTCTATTTCTGCATGGACTACATCATGTTCACCACCAAAATACTAATTACAACCCATCACCACACACATGTACCGAATTATCCCTTTCACCCTCCTCCCTCCCCCCTTCCCCTCTGGTAACCACCAATCCAATCTCTGTCCCTATGTGTTTGTTTATTGTTGTTATTATCTACTACTTAATGAAGGAAATCATACGGTATTTGACCTTCTCCCTCTGACTTATTTCACTTTGCATTATACCCTCAATGTCCATCCATGTTGTCACAAATGGCTGGATTTCGTCGTTTCTTATGGCTGAGTAGTATTCCATTAGTATAAATGTGAGTGGCAGAGATTTAGATTACCGAAGTTTAGCCATTAAACATGAGATTTTGTCTCCAAAGAACCTTCAACAAACTTTCATGTTGTTATTCCTATAGGACAATACATAGATATGTGAACCTCAGAAAACCCTGGATAGAGAATTCTTCTTAATGGTAAATATCACTGACAACTATCTTTTGTAAAGTGTTTAATATTGGTGTTTTGAGTAGGATGTATTTTGATTTAGATAGGATAAAGTATGTACTCAAAGGGGAATTGTCTTGGCAAAATCTCCTAACTCATTCATAAAATATTCTCTGGCTATTTTCCTCTGTGCCACTGCAGACTCTTTTTTCAACAACTCTCATCACTCTATGCCTAGTCCATCATCTTTTAGTATTAAAGTTGTCCGCTTGCAATAAAGGCTGAAACAGTATAATTTTTTTGTCTTAGCGATGTCATTGCCTCAACACTTTTTTGTTTTAACCCGCAGCTCCAGACTTCTTTTAAAAACATCCGCAGTATCATTAATAAATTAGCCCCTTTTTTAATGGTAACTTGTCTACTTTTTTGAGTGCTTCTGTGGACCAAGAACTATGTCTAGTGCTTTTAAGCATTATCTCATTTAAGCTTTCGAAAACCTTACTTGTTTTAGAGAATTGAACAATTTCAGGTCTACTCATTTTGGTTTTTAAGTATTACTGTCAAAACAGGAATAATGAGATTATTGTAAATAATGAGTCCATTAAGAATGGAATTGTTTTACATTAGGAAAGTATGTTTACTTTAGTGTTCAAAGTCCCTTAACCATGTTCTCTATCACCGAGTTCCATATGTAAAAGGGACTATTTCTATCACCATAACTCTTAAGCCAGAAACATAGAATAAAATATTTGCAATAAATTTTTACTGATAATAACACACATGCAGAGAAGTACACAAATGTGAAGTATTCAACACAAGGGGTTGTCAAAAAATAAATGCTCCATATGTTACCAACCCCCAGGGCAAGAAACGGAATCTAACCATCACTCAAGGGACTACTTTCCTCCTTTTATTTGCTACTCTTTTACTTCATCCCAAAGATACGTACTATTCTAACACCAAAGATTACTTTTGCTTGTTTTTTACATTTATGTGAATGGAGTAATTAAAGACTTGAACATAAGGCCTGATACCATAAAATTCCTAGAAGAAAACATAGGCAGTAGGCTCCCTGACATTGAATTTGACAGCAAAAACAAAGGCAATAAAAGTAAAAATCAACAAATGGGGTTACATCAAATTAAAAAGCTTTTGCATAGCAAAGGAAGCCATCAAAAAAATGAAAATGCAACCTACAGAATGGGAGAAAACATTTGCAAATCATATACCTGTTAAGGCGTTAATACCCAAAAGATATAAATAACTCATACAACTCAATAGGAAAAAAAAAAAAAAAGTGGGCACAGGAACTGAATAGATATTTTTCCAAAGAAGATATACAAATGACTTACAGGTACACAAAAATGGTGCTCAACGTCACTAATCATCAGGGAAATGCAAATCAAAACCACAAGGAGACATCACCTCACAATGTTAAAATGTCTATCATCAAAAAAAGCAGATCTCTAGGGGCCGGCCCGGTGACGTGGTGGTTAAGTGCACACTCTCTGCTGCGGCGGCCCAGGTTCGGATCCTGGGTGCCCACAAATGCACCGCTTGTCAAGCCATGCTGTGGCAGTGTCCCATATAAAGTGGAGGAAGGTGGACACGGATGTTAGCCCAGGGCCAGTCTTCCTCAGCAAAAAGAGGAGGATTGGCAGATGTTAGCTCAGGGCTGATCTTCCTCACAAAAAAGAAAAAAAAAGCAGATCTCTATTGGCGAGAATGTAGAGAAAAGGGATCTCTTGTGCACTGTTGGTAAGAATGTACATGGGTGCAGCCGCTATAGAAAGCAGTATGGACGTTCCTCAAAAAATGCAAAATACAACTACCATGTGATCCAGCAATTCCATTTCTGGCTATTTATCTGAAGGAAACACAGTCACTATCTTGAAGAGATATATACATCCCATGTAGACTGCAGCTTTATTTACAATTGCCAAGACATGGAAACAACCTAAGTATGCACTAATGGATGAATGGATAAAGAAGGTCTGCTACATATATACAATGGGATATTATTCAGCAGTAAAACAGAAGGAAACCTTGTTATTTGGGACAACATGAATGGACCTTGAGGACATTACACTAAGTGAAATGAGTCAGAGAAAGACAAGTACTGTATATGTGAAATCTAAAAAAACTGAACTCATAGAAACAGCTAACAGATTGGTGGTTGCCAGAGGAGGGGGGTGGGAGGTGGAGGTAGTGGATGAAGGTGATCAAAGGGTACAAACTTCCAATTACAAGATAATTACCTCCTGGAGACGTAATGTACAGCATGGTGAGTATATTTAGTAACACTGAATTATATATTTGAAAGTTTCTAAGAGAGTAAACCTTAAAATTTCTCATCACCAAAAAAATATTGTAACTATGTGAGGTGTTGGATGTTAACTAAACTTGTGGTAATTATCTTGCAATATATACATACATTAAACCATTGTATTGTACACCTTAAATTAACACAATCTTAAATGTCACTTATATATCAATAAAACAGGGAAAGAATAGACAAATGAAAAGAGTATGCAACAAATATATCAAAAAGGGCTTGTCTTGGGGGCCAGTCCTGTGGTGCAAGTGGTTAAGTGCGTGCACTCTGCTGCGGTGGCGTGGGTGCGTGGGTTCAGATCCCAGGCGTGCACGGATGCACTGCTTGGCAAGCCATGCTGTGGTGGCATCCCATACAAAGTAGAAGAAGATGGGCATGGATGTTAGCTGAGGGCCAGTCTTCCTCAGCAAAAAGAGGAGGATTGGCAGATGTTAGCTCAGGGCTGATCTTCCTCATACACAAAAAAAGGGCTTGTCTTACATATAAATGTTACAATTCAGTAAGGAAAATACCAAGATTCCTGTAGAAAATTTGGTAAAAGATATGAAAAGTCAGTTCATAGCAAAATAAATGCACAGAAAAAAAAATGCATCTGTTAAAAATGGATATGATCAAAAGATTTAAGACTAGAGTACTGACAAGTTTGTAAGAATATATACACTTTCCGTCACTGTTGGAAAAAACATTGGCAATATTTTTCAAAAATTTAAAATTCCACATGCAATATTTTTGTCATTCATATATTATTGTCCTATGGCAAAATAAACTCCACAAAGTTGCTCACTGGGAAAAGAAGAAATGGTCCAAACTATCCCTGAAATGGTCTTGATATGTATATTATTGCAAATTAATGCAAGAAAATTCTATGCCATTCGTGAAAAAGAATGGGTAGGCTATTATGTACTGATATATGAAAATCAAATTTTTAAAAAATTTCACAAAATTGTATTGTGCATAATATGCATGTCCCTATTTGTGTTTATTAAAAGGTTGGATAAATTCATATCACACAATACACATACACTCACACATTGAAAAAACAGGAAGAATGAGAGACACTTTTCAATATTTACTCTTTGTCTTTTTCTACTTTTACATCCAGAATGGGGAAGTCAGAGAGGGAAAAGATCCATGATGTTCATTTTGTTACAGGTTAAATTAGATTAAGTTGCTTAATCATTTTTGCTAGATAGAACAACAAGTCAGAGACTTGGTATGCAAAACTTCTTAGGGCAAGTTCTTTACAAGATCATATACATCTAAGGGAGGATGTAGAGGATATAATTTTAACTACTTCTCTATAGTAGCAGAATGACTCACAGTTCTTAGAATAAGAAGATATTTAATAAGTATGTATTGAACGATTGAAGCTACTCCGAAAAATACTAAAAATCATAAAATTTTCTGTGACTTTGCCTGAAATTATAGCAAGAATTCCCACCAAAGTTCTTAAATAAGCATGAAACAATAGACGGTATTTCACAGAGAGTCCTCTGTCTCACATATATCTGGGATATTTTTCTCTTGGTCCCTCAAAATGTGACCAGAATCATTTAAGGATTCTCCAACATTTCCTGTGAGATCCTATATTTGTTATTATTATATGATTGTTAATCATATTGCTAATAGCTCCTTGCAATATATTCTTCAAGTCCATCCATGTTGCTGCAAATGGGACAAATGTGTCTTTTTTAATGGCTGAGTAGTATTCCATTGTGTATATATACCACATCTTCTTTATCCATTCATCAGTTAAAGGACAGTTGAGTTGCTTCCTCATCTTGGCTATTGTGAATAATGCTGCAATTAACGTAGGGGTGCATAAATCTCTTTGAATTGTTCATTTTAATTTCTTTGGATAAATACCCAGTGGTATTAGTATTAGAAGCCATAATATACCACCACTGCTCATAATTCTCCTTATGTTTTGAGAAACGGATGAGGAATACTTCACCCATGTAGAAGATTATCTCACACATCAGTTGTAGGCAGATCTCTTCAACAGCAGGCCTTTTCCTAAAGAGGCAGGTCACTTATATCACAGAGGAGAAAATGTGTGCCCCTGGAAAAAGGCTGTTGACTAAGAGTGAAAAGGAGGGAGTGGAGCCTCACTTGAGTACACCTCCTTCTAATCTCACCAAACAGTTAAGACCTTACTACTCAAACAGGCAAGATGATCCAGGGACCAACGTGTTAGAAATGTAGAATCTCAAGATCCACTCCAGATCTGCTGAATCAGAATGTGCATTTTAACCTGACCCCCAGGTGATGTATTTTAAAGTTTGAGAAACATTGTAAGTCACTCCTCCTCCTTTGGGAAAGAGTGAGTGAATGGGAGAGTGGTGATTCTCAAATATGATGACACCTTAAAATCACCTGGGGAGCTCTTTAAAACACACATTCTTGGGCTCTGTCCCTGAAAAAATTAAATCAGAATCTCTCTGGCCTGGCCTGGGCAAAATAATTTTTATTCTGCCTTCTCAGATGATTCTAATGTGAAGATAGTGTTGAGAATCTCCAGTGTGAGAGATTAGTAGAAGCTCCTCTTCAGAAAAATGCAATATTGAGAGTGACGTCAGCATCATGGCGGAGTGAGCTTTCCCCATTAAACTCTCCCCCTCTAAGACACAACAAAAAGGACATTCATATTCCAACAGAAGCTATTCACACAACACAGTGGATGTCTGAGTCACCCAGGCAGCCATACACCTGAGGACTGAGGTGCTGGAATCCCCAGAGTGGGTGGAAGGAGGTAAGAGGAGCTCCCTTCCTTATCCAAGGACTGTGACCCAGAGACTGAGACCACGCAGCTCTCACCCCCCCCACGTGAAAAACGGCACTCTGCAAGACCCCTCACAGCTCTAGGAGATCCCCCTATGGAGGGAGCAGAGCTGTTATGAGGGTAGTTTCAACAAGCTAGCCCCTCAGGAGAGCAGAGAGCCACAATGGGGTGAAATACTTCTGATATTGGGGCGGGGGGTGAAAGTAAGCACCCCTCCCCCACCCCGCCCACCTGACTGGTGCTTCAGCACAGCAGCACTTCAGCTCAGCCCCACCCCCACAGGCAGTGTCCCCCAGGTGCCTGGACCTGACCAGCAGTGGGGAGAGCCTGCACCCCTGCACCAGAGGCAGCGGCAGCTCAGGCCCCACCATGCCACAGCCCCAGCTCCTTCAGCTTGACCACCACCCCTCCCCCAACTCCTTTGGCTTGACCGATCCCCCCTTGGCTCCAGCTGACTTGGTGTCAGCAACTTTGGCCCACCACACTCCAGTTCCAGCTTCTTTGGCCCAGAGACACTCCAGCTCCTCCTCCTTCAGCCCAGTGCACTCTAGTTCCAGCTTCTTTGGCCCAGCGGCCCTCAAGCTCTTCCTTCTTTGGCCCAGCGCACTCCAGTTCCAGCTTATTTGGCCCAGTGGCACTTCAGCTGCAGTTGCTTCAACCCACCTGCACCCGAGCCCCAGCTGCTTCAACCTAGCTGCACTCCAGTCTCAGTTGTTCCCATGCTCCAGCTCCAGCTGTTCCCACGCTGCCCCCCCAGCAACCTCCTCTCAGCCATGCCTCAGATCAGCCAGGGGCTGACGAGAGTGCTCATGGATTGAGGCGGGCCAGAATACACAGCCCTTGACGCCCCGACCAAGCTGCAGCAGGAGGAAACTGTGACTATATATTTTCACTATGAGGAAAAGTAAGCCAACACCAACAGACACCATGAAAAAATATATTAAATCTCCAGACCAAAATGAAAATGACAAGCACCCAGAGGTGAACCCAGAAAGCACAGAAATGTATAACTTTAATGACAGGGAATTCAAAATAGCCATCATAAAAAAGCTTAATGAAATACAAGAAAACACAGACAGACAATTCAATGAAATCAGGAGTTTCTACACAGAAGAGATTGAAACTATGAAAAAAAAACCAATCAGAAATCTTAGAGATGAAAAACACAACAGAGGAGATAAAGATAAATCTGGAAGCCTTAAGCATCAGAGCTGACAATATAGAGGAAAGAATTAGCAATATTGATTACAGCAATGCAGAAATGCTCCAGATGGAGGAGGAAAGAGAACTAAGACCAACAAGAAATGAAGAAACTCTCTGAGAAATATCCAACTCAATTAAGAAATCCAACATAAGGATTATAGGTATTCCAGAGGGAGAAGAGAGGGAAAAAGGAGCAGAGAACTTGTTCAAAGAAATAATATCTGAGAACCTCCCAAACCTGGGGAAGGAGCTGGAAATACCAGTGAATGAAATCAATAAATCTGCTAAATATATCAACATGAAAAGACCCTCTCCAAGGCATATAGTAGTAAAGCTGGCAAAAGTCAACAACAAAGAAAAAATATTAAGGGTAGCTAGACAAAAAAAAATAACATACAAAGGATTTCCTATCAGGCTCTCAGCCGATTTCTTGATGGAAACTTTACAGGCTAGGAGAGAGTGGAAAGATATATTCAAAATTCTGAAGGATAAAAACTTTCAGCCAAGAATACTCTATCCAGCAAAAATATCCTTCAGATATGTTTGAGAAATAATAAGTATCCCTGACAAACAAAAGCTAATGGAGTTCATTGCCACAAGACCCCCCACTACAAGAAGTGCTCAAGAAGGCCCTCATCCCTGAGGAAAAAAAGAGAAAGGGAATTCAAAGTTTTGAACAAGGAGGAAAATAGGTTGACAAAACCAGAAAAATTGCAGTCCTCTATCAAAATGTATTAGCAAACACTTAATTATAAAACCAAAGATCAAGGGAAGGTAAACACCAAGCTTAAATATAACCTCATCATGTTAAACATGAACTCACAACACAAGAAGGAATAAGATGTGACAACAATAACTTAGAAGGGGAAAAGGAAAGGGATCGAATCGACTTAGTCTAAGGGAATAAGAGGCCATCAAAAAATGGACTATCACATCCACGAGATTTTTTCTGCAAACCTCGTGGTAACCACTAACCAAATAATCAGAACAGAATCACACATGATAAAGAAAGAGAAAACTAAGAGAACCCCCATAGAGAACTACCAAACTAAATTGGTAGTCTGAAACACACAGGACGAGAAACAAAAGAAATGCAAAAGAACCAGAAAAAGAGCAATAAAATAACAACAAGCCCCCCTATATCAATAATTACCCTAAATGTAAATGGACTGAACTCTCCAATCAAAAGACACAGAGTGGTGGGATGGATTAAAAAGCAAGACCCAACAATATGCTGCCTCCAGGAAACACAGCTCTAAAGACAAACACAGGCTCAGAGTGAAAGGATGAAAAACAATACTCCAAGCTAATGGCAAACGAAAGAAAGCAAGTGTTGCCATAGGTATCTCAGACAAAGTTGACTTCAAGATAAAACAGGTAATGAGAGACAAATAGAGGCAATATATAATGATAAAAGGGCCACTCCACCAAGAAGATATATCACTTTTAAATATATATGCACCTGATACAGGAGCACGAAGGTACATATAGCAACTATTAACAAACCTAAAAGGAGATATTAACAACAACACAATAATAGTAGGGGATCTTAACACCCCACTCTCATCAATGGACAGATCATCCAGACAGAAAATAAATAGGGAAATAATGGACCTAAACGAAAAACTAGAGAAGACGGACTTAATAGACATATACAGAGCACTCCATCCAAGGACAGCAGATTACACATTCTTCTCAAGCGCGCATAGAACATTCTCAAGAATAGACCATACGTTGGGAAACAAGGCATGCTTATATAAATTTAAGAAGATTGAAATCATAACAAGCATCTTTTTGGACCATAATGCCATGAAGTTAGAAATCAACTACAAGGAAAAAACTGGGAAAGTGACAAAGCTGTGGAAACTCAACAACATGGTCCTAAACAACCAATGGATCATTGATGAAATTAAAGGAGAAATCAAAGCATATCTGGAGACAAACAAAAATGAAAATACACAGTACCAACTCATATGGGATGCAGCAAAAGCAGTCCTGAGAGGGAAACTCATAGCAATACACGCCCACCTTAACAAACAAGAAAAAGCCCAAATAAGCAACCTCAAACTATGCCTAACAGAATTAGAAAAAGAGGAACAAACAAAGCCTAAAGTCGGCATAAGGAGGGAAATAATAAAAATCAGAGCAGAAATAAATGAAATTGAAATTAAAAAAACAGTAGAAAAAATCAATGAAACAAAGAGCTGGTTCTTTGAGAAGATAAAAAAAATTGACAAACCCTTAGCCAGACTCACCAAGAAGAAAAGAGAGAAGGATCAAATAAATAAAATTAGAAAAAATGAGAAACTACAACAGATACCAGAGAAATACAAAAGATTATAAGAGAATACTGTGAAAAGTATGCCAACACATTGGAAAATCTAGAAGAAATGGATAAATTCCTAGACTCATACAACCCCCCAAAACTGAATCAAGAAGAAATAGAGAACTTGAATAGATCAATCACAAATAAAGAGATTGAAACAGCAATCAAAACCCTCCCAAAAAATAAAAGCCCAGGACCAGATGGCTTCTCTGGAGAATTTCACCAAACATTCAAAGAAGACAACACCTATCCTTCTCAAACTATTCCAAAAAATAGAGGAAGATGGAACACTTCCCAACACATTCTACAAGGCCAACATCACCCTGATACCAAAGCCAGGCATAGACAATACTAAGAAGGAAAACTACAGACCAATATCCCTGATAAGCATAGATGCAAAAACCCTGAACAAAACATTGACAAACTTAATACAGCAATACATTAAAAAGATCATACACCATGATCAAGTGGGATTTATACCAGGGACACAGGGATGGTTCAACATCTGCAAATCAATCAATGTGATACACCACATTAACAAAATGAGGAATAAAAACCATATGATCATTTCAATAGATGCAAAGAAGGTTTTTGACAAGATCCAAGATCCATTTATGAAAAAAACTCTCAACAAAATGGGTATAGAAGGAAAGTACCTTAACATAATAAAGGCCATATATGACAAACCCACAGCCAACATCATACTCAATGGGACAAAACTGAAAGCCACCCCTCTGAAAACAGGGACAAGACAAGGTTGCCCACTCTTACCACTCTTATTCAACCAGTACTGGAGGTTCTGGCCAGAGCAATTAGGCAAGAAAAAGGAATAAAATAGGCAATGAAGAAACGAAACTCTCGTTGTTTGCAGATGACATGATCTTATATATAGAAAACTCTAAAGAATCCATTGGAAAACTATTAGAAATAATCCAACAACTACAGTTAAGTGGCAGGGTACAAAATCAACTTACACAAATCAGTTGCATTTCTATCTACCAACAACGAACTAACAGAAAGAGAACTCAAGAAGACAATCCCATTTACAATTGCAATAAAAAGAATAAAATATCTAGGAGTAAATTTAACCAAGGAAGTGAAAGACCTATCCAATGAAAACTATAAGACATCATTGAGTGAAATCAATGATGACATAAAGAAATGGAAAAATATTCTATGCACTTGGATTGGAAGAATAAAATAGTTAAAATGTCCATACTACCTAAAGCAATCTACAGATTCAATGCAATCCCAATAAGAATCCCAAGGACATTCTTCACAGAAATAGAACAAAGAATACTAACATTCACATGGGGCAACAAAAGACCCCATAGAGCTAAAGCAATCCTGAAAAAGAACAAGGCTGGAGGCATCACAATCCCTGACTTCAAAATATACTACTAAGCAATAGTAATTAAAACAGCATGGTACTGATACAAAAACAGACACACAGATCAATGGAACAGAATTGAAAGTCCAGAAATAAAACTTCATATCTATGGGCAGCTAATCTTTGACAAAGGAGCTAAGGACATACAGTAGAGAAAGCAAAGTCTCTTCAATAAATGGTGCTGGGAAAATTGGACAGCCACTTGCAAAAGAATGAAAATAGACCATCTTCTTTCACCATACACAACAATTAACTCAAAATGGATCAAAGATCTGAAAGTGAGACCTGAAACTATAAAACACCTGGAGGAAAATATAGGTAGTACACTACTCATCATCAGCCATAAAGGGATCTTCTTGAATTCAATGTCTACTCAGACAAGGGAAACAAAAGAAAAAATAAACAACTGGGACTTCATCAGATTATAGAGCTTCTACAAGGCAAATGAAACCAGGATCAAAATGAATAGAGAACCCACCAGCTGGGAAAAAATATTTGCAAACCATATATCTGACACGGGATTAATCTCCATAATATATAAAGAACTCACACAACTGAATAACAAAAAAACAAACAACCCAATAAAAAAATGGGCAGAGGAAATGCACAGACACTTCTCCAAAGAAGATATACAGATGGCCAATAGGCACATGAAAAGATGCTCAACATCACTAATCATCAGGGAAATGCAAATCAAAACAACACTAAGATATCACCTTACACCCGTTAGAATGGCTATAATCACCAAGACAAAAAGCAACAAATGCTGGAGAGGCTGTGGAGAAATGGGAACCCTAATCCACTGCTGGTGGGAATGCAAACTGGTGCAGCCTCTATGGAAAACAGTATGGAGAGTCCTCAAAAAAAGTAAAAATAGAAATACTTTATGATTCAGCTATCCCACTACTGGGTATCTACCCAACGAACCTGAAATCAACAATCCCAAGAGGCTTATACACCCCTGTGTTCATCACAGCATTGTTCGCTATAGCCAAGACATGGAAGCAACCCAAGTGTCCCTCGACTGATGATTGGACAAAAAAGATGTGGTATATATATGCTATGGAATACTACCCAGCCATAAAAAAAGACAAAATCATCCCATTTGCAACAACATGGGTGGACCTGGAGGGTATTATGTTAAGTGAAATAAGCCAGAAAGAGATGGAGGGATGCACTTATACGGTGAGTCATAAACAATAATGTATAACAAAAATTTCACACACAAAAAAAAGAAAATGGGATATTTATACACTATGCATCAATGGAGAAATGCTGAGAGGAAAAATGACTTTACTCTATACTCTTATAAGTATTATATATTATATATATATAATATATAAGCTTTTTATAAATATAAATTACAAAATTTACCTTACATAAATATATAATTATGATATAATAACTCTATAACTTTAATACGATATTTTTTTGTTCACTTAACCAATCAGGCTTAAAAATTCTGTTTATATTCAACAGGCTTTGGACTTCACCCTTAAGGGAGGAGATCAGAATAAATCAGAGCCCTTATGCTTCCATCTTCATGACCCCATTCCTCAGGACTACCACTAAGAAGTATAGTCAAGGCCCCAGAAATCTCTAACAGGGGTCCAAAGAGTACATGAAGTGAAAGAATTCAAAGGCCACGTTGTACTTTAGGCTGAAATTCACAAACCTATTCAAGCTACTTTCTCATTTCCAACCAATATAGCTCACCAGAGACTACAAAAAATCAAATGGAAGCACAGAGATACAAGAATTCTTCGTTTTAAATAACCGTTATCGTTTCAAAATTCACTTACTATTACTCTAAATATTTTGTACTGACCTACCCAGAATTTCTTGCCATTCATTAACACTTTTATGGCCAGCATTTAGTATTCCAGGCATGGGAGCCCACTTGTTAAAGGTGCTCTATCTGCAGCTTTAAGGGTGTTCTTATCAAGGATTAAAGGTCCCCAGGGGAAGTCAATCTAGTTTGCTTCGGAAATCTTCTCTCTCGTTCTTAGTTAGATTTTTGGACTTTGGCAACATCTTTGAACTTGTAGTTACTAGAGTATTTTAGATCATTTTACCCATGTTTAAAGCAGTTAGGAAAGTTATACCTCCTTCTTTCCATATCTCTCTCCTAACCTTGATGACTTCATATCATGCACCTAATCTCTACTGAGAATATCTTTTATGGGCAAAAATCTTCTTTTAAGTAGGCTTAAGAATATCAACTTTGTCTTAGATATTATTTTTCTTTAAATCAGCAATGACGTGATAAAGAATAAAAATTATCTCCCTGGTTCTCCATGTAGAGGTTATTGGCTTCAAGTCTAACACAAAATAAGAATTATGGGTATTTTACTCTTGAATAATTCAGAGCTGTCATTTTCTAGGATAAAAATGCTACCTATAGTACTCAAACACTAAAAACTTGCCTCTTGCATGAGTGTTGTTATACCAAGATCTGTCAGTACAGTCCTTGAAAATGAAGTATTTAGAAATCCATTCCAGGTGCTCAAAGTTGTAGTTTTCAGAACTTCTCCTTCTGCTATTACAAAGATACTCCAACTGGACTTGTCTTCTACATAAACAACTAAAACCCTGGTAGAACATATAAAATTTGTTTGGGGGCATGGGAGAGCAATCAGAACAAGTCAGAATTCATTTAGAGAAGGAAAACAAATCTAGTAAGCCCTATAATAGCCATGGCTTTCTGCCTTATGGCAAGTTCAGGAGAATCCTCAAGACTCCAGAGTTTATGCTGACATAAGGAGAGACAGATTGGACTTTAGAGAAGCTGAGGCTACCAGAATTAAAAAGTATAATACCAGAAAAAAGGGAAGCATGAAAAAAAACAAGTCCAGAAATTTGCATGGAGTTCTCCTTGAGTCTTTAAGCTGAACAGCAATATGCATGTATGTAAAGTGAAATTCTATAGGTCAAAGAAAAAAATAATTGCTAGGGAGCTTAAGCCTTCAAATGTCCCAAGTTCACAGAGGGCCAGGACTCAGTCAAGTTTCTTCTAACCATACTGGAGAAATCTTGTTGAATAAGTGGAGCATTCAACAGACACCACAAATGTCCTCAGTAGTAAGAACTAGTCCCAAGTGAAAGTGACTCTAGAGTTGCTCCCAAAAAATATTTTAGGAAGTATCTGAAGGATGAAGCTAAATCATAAGTGAATTAAATGTCTGCCATAGAAAAAGTGCAACACTCTTTAAAGGAAGACTACAATATCTAGCACAAACCAACATAAATATCAAAATATTTATCATCCAAAAAGAAATTACTAGTCATGCAAGAAGTAGAAAAGTGTGAAACATTTCCAGGAGAAAAATCAGTCAATGAAAAGGGACCCAGAAATGACAGAGATATACGGATTAGAAAAAGAAATTTAACACGATATTGTAAATAGAGTAAATATGTTCAAGTACTTAAGAAAAACATTAACATAAGTAGGAGAAAAATAGAAGATATAAAAAAATAACCAAATGGAACTTCCAGAAGTAAAAAATATAATATCTGAAATGATATTATCACTGAGTGTAATTAAAAGCAATTTAGATATTGAAAAGAAAAATCACTGAAAGTGAAGACATTGTAATAAAAACTATACTAAAAAATGCACAAAGAGAAAAAATACTAGAAAAAATGGAGGGACATTCTGAATTTGGAGACAATATCAAGTAGCCTAAGGTACATGTAGTTAGTATCCAGGAAAAAAGGTGAGAGAAGATGGCACAAAACATTTTTGAAGAAATAATGACTTAAATTTTCCAAATTTGAGGAAAATTATAAATTAACAGATTTAACATGCCCAATGAACCTCAATGAATCAAATACAAAGAAAATTATACCAAAGTATGTCAAAATTAGATTACTGTACGCCAATGATAAAGAGAATTAAAAGCAACCAGAAGTAAAAAGAAAATTACATACAGTCAGGCAGTGAAACAAAGATAATCACGAGTGGAAATTTCTGACCAGAAGCAATGAAAGCCAGAAGAAATAAAATAGAATTTTTCAAGTGCTGAGAGGGAAAAAAAAAGTCCACTTATAATTCTACATCTAGTAAAAGTAATGTCTAAAAGGATGATGGAAAAAAATATTTTTTAGAAAAAAATAAAAAGAGACAAGAGTATTCACACCAGTAGACCTGCACTTCAAAAGATGTTAAAAGAAATTATCCATTCAAAAATAAAGTGATACCAGTTAAAAACAAAGATCTACATAAAGGAAGGACTAGCGCCCAAAATAGTAAATATGAGGGGAAACATAAATGATATTTTTATCATTTTATATTTTAAAACGATAACTGTTGAAAACAGAAATAATAGCAGTGTATTGTGAGGTTTATAATATTTAGAAGTAAAATGTCTGACATCAATACAAGAGAGTGTAGGGGGTATACTGTTGTAATTTTTTTTTCACATTATATGTGAGGTAGTATAATATTATTTGGAAATAAAATAAGCTAAAGAAGCATATTTTGAATCACAGAAAAACTAATAATATAGTTATAGAGAGATAGTATAAATAATAAAATAGTATAGCTGTGAAGAGATAAAATAGGTAATTTAGTGGAGATAAAATAGACTAAAAATACTTGACAACAAAGGGTAAGAAAAGCAAAAAAAGATTAAAAAAGACAAGATAAATATTAAAAATAGCAAAGTGATAAACTTAAACCAAACTATGTTAATAATTTCATTAAATAAAGGTACTAAACACATTACTTAAAAATCTGAGAATGCGAGATTAGGTAGAAAAGCAAAATCTAACTAAATTTTGTCAAAAACCACTTTAAATATAAGGATAATAAGAGGAAAAAGTGTCTTAAAAGTGAAGGAAAAGCAAAGTATGTAATATGCAATCACTAGGCATAAAAATGAGAGTGGTTCTATTAAAACCAGATAAAGTAAACCTTGACCCTCCCATCAAAGAGGAAGAAGGGCATATTGTAATGAAAATTTCATTAATTAATCAAGATGACATAAAATGTCTAACTGTGCACTTACATAACGTAGCTTCAAAATACAAGAAGCAAAATATGACAAAGCTGAAAAGAAACAAACATTCACAATTACGGGTGCATATGTTACCCTTTTTTAAAACAGAAAAAGTAAACAAAACTAGTGAGGAATCAAACGATTTGAACATTAACAAACAACTTGACTTAATTGACATTTATATATTAACATGAACAAAAAAAGAAGAGTAATCATTATTTTCAAATGGACATGGAGAATTCACCAACATAGACCATTTGCTTAGACATAAAACAAGTCTTAATAAATTTAGGAGAATTAAAATTTTGCATAGTATATTTGCTTTCTTATCACACCAGAAATAAATAAGAAAGCAACATCAAATATATATCTGTAAAATACACAAATATTTGGAAATTAATCAATAAATGAATAAATAATTCATGAAGAAAAGAAGATATGACAAATGAAATAAAAAATAATTTTAACTGAATGAAAATAAAAGTTTAACAGTCCAAAATTAGTATAATACAGCTAAAGCAATACTTAGAGGGAAATTTATATTTTTAATCATTATATTGGAAAAAAGGAATGAGATCAAAGTCAGTGATATAATAATCCATGTTAAGAAGGAAGAAAAGGAAGACAGGTAAACTCAAAGAATGTGGAATAAAGTATACAATGAGTCTAATCAAGGAAACAGAAAATGAAAAAAAGAATAGAGAAGATCAACAAAACCAGTAGTAAGTTCTTTAAAAATATGAATAAAGTTTATCTGGCTAGCCTAATAAAGAAAGAAAGAAAGAAGACACAAATTGTCAACATTAAGACTTTATGAAGGAACATCACTACATATCCTTTAGACATTAAAAAGATAATAAGGAAATATCATGAGCAAAATGATACTAATTTGAGAACCTAAATAAAATAAACAGATTCTTGGCAAGATACTAATTACCAAAACTGATTCAAGTAGAAATAGAAAAATGAATAACTCTACTATCTATTAGAAATTATGAATTCATGATGCAATAACTTCCCTCAAACAGGCTAAATGGCTTTACTGTTTGCCTTATTCCATTCAGGCTGCTGTAACAAAAATACCGTAGACTGGATGGCTTATACCGTCATGCACCACATAACAACATTTCGGTCAACGAGACACTGAATATAGGACGGTGGTCCTATAAAATTATAATGGAGCCGAAAAGTTCCTATTGTCTAGTGACATCACAGCTGTCATAATGGCATAGCGCAATGCATTACTCATGTATTTGTGGTGATGCTGGTGTAAACAAACCTACTATGTTGCCAGTCATATAAAAGTACAACACATACAATTATATACAGTACATAGTGTTTGATAATGATAATAAATGACTATATTACTCCTTTATTTGTTTACTATACTATACTTTTTATCGTTATTTTAGAGTGTACTCTTTCTATTTATAAAAAAATGTTTACTGTAAAATAGTATGCCGTGTTACACTGGGAGCAGCGTCATATATCTGGTGTTTACTGCTTCTCTTGTTTGCATTATTTTCTCCTGTGCTTGATTTAATCTCATGTTGTTTTGTTCATCATGACCCCTGAGCATACAAAATCCACTGCTAATGTTGTCAGTAAGAGGCCACGTCAAGTGATTGGTCTGGAAACAAAATTAAAAGTGATTAAGGACTACAAAGGTAGAAAATCAGTGATGGCTATTGCTCACAAGTTAGGTACACCCTATTCCATTATGGCTGTGATCTTGAAGAACGAGAAAAAAGTGACAAGCTGTTAAAGGATCTGCTTCATTGAAGGAAATGAAACTAACAAAAATTTGAGAGGGGCCTATATCAGACATGAGGAAGCTTCTAATTACCTGGATTGAAGACCAGACACAGAAGTGTATCCCTCTCAGCACCATGAGGATCACAGCCAAAGAAAAAATTTGTTTACCATGTTGAAAGAAAAGGCTAGACCCAACTACAGTGTTGAATTTACCGCTAGCTCTGGGTAGTTGAAATGATTCAAGAATCGTTATTCATTACATAATGTAAAAGTTGAATGATAGGTCTGCACGTGCTGATGTGAAGGCAGCTGAAGAATTTTTGGAAACTCTAGATAAGCTGACTGTGGAGGAAAATTACTTGCCAAAGCAAATATTTAATATGGATGGAAACTTCCTATCCTAGAGACAGATGCCTGAAAGGACTTTCATCCATAAGGAGGCCAAGTCAATGTCAGGTTTCAAGGCTTTTAAGGACAGGATAATGGTCTTGCTTGGGGGATAATGTTGTGGGCTACAAATTGAAACATTTTGTGGTTTCAATCACCATTTCACCATTTGTGGTGAATCACCAGATCACCATTTGTGATCTGCCACAATGAGAACCCCAGGGCCTTCAAGCATATCAATAAGCACACACTGCCAGTGTCTACAGGAGCAACAAGAAGTCATGGATGACCCAGCTCCTCTTCCAAGATGCCCTCCTGAATTACTATGCCAGTGAAATGGAGAAGTACTGTTTGGAGAATAACATACCTTTGAAGATTTCGCTTATTGTTGAAAATGCTCCTGGACAGCCTCCTTTTATGGGTGATCTTCATCCCAATATCAAAATGGTGTTTCTCCCTCCAAACATCACCTCTTCAACCCAACCAGTGGATCAAGGAGTTATAGCAGCTTCTAAGGCTTACTACCTGAGAGGACTTTTGCGAAGACTATTGCTTCAACTGAAGAAGACACTGATGCAATTCTGGAAGGATTATAGCATCTATGACTGCCATCAAGAATGTTACTTGGACTTGGGGTGATGTCACCAAGGAGCGTACGAATGGCATCTGGAAGAAGACACTGAAGAGGTTCATCCATGACTTCAAAGGATTTGTCGAAGAGGAAGAGGTTGCAAAAATCAACAAGGCTGTGGTTGAGATGGTAAACAATTTTAACCTGGATGTGGTTAAGGATGACATTGAGGAGTTGCTAGATGTGGTTCCTGAGGAATTCACTAAGGAGGAGTTGTTGGAACTGGAACAGGAAGACATAGCTGAAGAAGAGGCAAGAGAAAACTGCAGGAGAAGAAAGAGAAGAACTCCAAAAAGAATTCACAGTGAAGGGTTTAGCAGAAGGTTTTGCAGACCTCAACAAGCTACTAAAAAGTTTGAAAACGTGGACCTCAACACTGAAGGGTTTTCATTAATAAAGAGGAATGTTCATGGTGCATTATCTGCTTACAAGCAAATCTACGATGGAAAAAAAAAAAAACACTCCAAGCAAACCACGAAGGACATATTTCTGAAAAGAGTGACACTTCTTCAAGAAGAACCTCAGGCAGGTCCTTCAGGAGGTATTCCAGAAGAAGGCATTGTTATCACAGGAAACGACAGCTCCATGCATGTTGTGGCCCCTGAAGACCTTCCAGTAGGACAAGATGCGGAGATGCCAGACAGTGATGTTGATGATTCTGACACTCTGTAGGCCTAAGCTAATGTGTGGGTTTGTGTCTTAGTTTTTACCAAAATGTTTAAAAAGTAAAAAATTTAAAAAAATTTTAAAAATAGAAAAAACATATGGAATAGGAATATAAAGAAAGAAAGTATTTTTGTACAGCTGTACAACATGTTTGGGTTTAAGCTAAGTCATTACAAGTCAAAAAGTTAAATTAAAAAGTTTGCAAAGTAAAAATGTTATAGTAATCTAAAGTTAATTTATTATTGAAGAAAAAAAAATTCTATAAATTTAGTGTAGCCTAAGTGTTTATAAAGTCTACAGTAGTGTATTGTCCTGGCCTTTCACATTCACTCACCCTTCATTCAGTGACCTATCCAGAGCAACTTCTAGTCCTACAAACTCCATTCATGGTAAGTGCCCTATACAAGTGTATCGTTTTTTATCTTTTATACTATATTTTTACTGTACATTTTCTATGTTTACATACACAAATACTTACCATTGTGTCACAACTGCCTACAGTATTGAATACGGTAACATACTATAAAGGTTTGTAGCCCAGGAACAATAAGCTATACCATACAGCCTAGGTGTGTAGTAGGCTTTACTATCTACATTTGTGTAAGCACACTCTTTGATGTTCGCACAATCATGAAATCACCTAAGGATGCATTTCTCAGAATGTACCCCCATGGTTAAGTAATGCATGACTGTACAGCAAACATTTATTTCTCACAGTTCTGGAGGCTAGGGAGTTCATGATCAAGGTGCTGGCAGATTTGGTGTCTGGTGATAATCCACTACCTGATTCACAGACAACTATCTTTTCTCTGTGTCCTCACATGACAGAAGGCAGAAAAGGAAAGAGAGCTCTCTGGATCTTTTTTATTAGAGTGATAACCCCTTTCATGGGGGCTCCACTCTCATGATCTAAACATCTCCCAAAGGCCTTGCTTCCTAGTACCATCACATTGAAGGTTAGGATTTCAACATATGAGTTTTGCAGGACACACAAACGTTCACTGCATAACATTCTGCAATGCCATGACCACCCCTCCCCCCAAATTCATGTCCTTCTAGTGTGAAAAAACATTCATTCTGAAGTCAGGTACTTGTTTAATAAGAACGTGATAACCCTTCAACCTTGTTCTCAACATAGACACAGATGAAAAGAAGTTAATCTTGTTAACTTGCTCTTTTCCTATTTAACCTGAGGGGGTGACTCACAGGTTACAAGGATTTATGAGCTTGTTTTGCAGAAGAAAAAGAATGCATTTAAGGAAATTATAACCACCAGATAACCAGCCCAAGCTGCTGTCGACACCTAGAAGTCTGGTTGTCCAAGGGCTTATCTGGAGTGAAAGAAACACAAACTTCATTTTGTTTCTCTGAAACTCCTCCTCCCAAGCTCCTTAGCTCTATAAAGACCTCCTGCTTTCTTCTTTTGTTAATGTGGATTTGAGAGAACCTATCCTTCCTCATTTTAGTCAATTTGAATAAATCTTTCTCCATCTCCAAGCACTGGTGTCTCAGTGATTGACTTTTTGTGCTTTGGGCACATAAACTTGAGATTAAGAGGTTCAGTATCAATTTCATCCCAACAGCCCCAAAAGTCTTAACTCATTCTAGCATTAACTCCAAAGTCCAAGTCCAAAGACTCATCTAAATTAGGTATGGATGAAACTCAGGGTATGATTCATCTTGAGGCAATTTCCTCTCCAGCTATGAACCTATGAAACTAAACAAATTATGTTCTTCCAAAATGCAATGGTGAGACAGTAATAGGATAGACATTCCCATTCCAAAAGGGAGTAATAGGAAGAAGAAAGTGGTAACTGCTCCCAAGTAAGTCAGAGCCCTAAAACCTAACATGGCAGACAACATTAAACCTTAAAGCTCTTTGGTTAGATGATCCGCCCTCTAGACCCAGTGGAGTGGCAACATCACCCACCACTGAGGCACTGGGTGGGATCATCCTCCCCAGAGAGGCAGCTTACCCTTTAAAATTTCCCACCTCTCTCTTCCCCACCCTTGAACTGTTGCCTGTAGTGGGAACTGCTATGAATTGACTTTAGGGTCATCCTTCCATTGTCTTGAAGAATAGTGTCTGGTTTTTGTTTAGATGGCTGATCCATATAAACTCCTTGTCAAACAATTGTTTCGCTACACCCTTAGTGTTCTTATTACTTGCAATGTGGATAGGCTTATAATTTTCCAACTATTTAAGTTCTACTTCCTTTTTGCTTAACAATCCACGTGTAAGTCATTTCTCTCTTCTCTCATTTTACTATTAGCAGTCAAAGAGGCCAAGCTGCACCTTGAACACCTTGCTTAGAAATCTCTTCAGTTAATAATCCAACGTCTAAATTTCAGGTTTACATCATCATACAATGTTATAAAGCAATGTTACTGCAATAAACAAAAAATTAAAAATAAATAAATAAATGTATTTAATGGTTCTGGGGCAAAAAAAAAAAATCCAATGTCATCGCTTGCAAGTTCTATCTTCCATAAAACACTAGAACATAGGCAAAATTCAACCAAGTTCTTTGTCACTTTATAAAAAGGATTGTCTTTCCTTCTGTTTCCAATAGGATATTGCTCATTTCCATCCAAGATCTCATCAGAATGGCCTTTACCATCCATATTTCTACCAACATTCTGTTCGTGATTACTTAGGTATTCTCTAAGAAGATTGAGGCTTTCTTTACAGCATTTCTTTTCTCTTTCCGAGCTCTCGCCAGAACTGCCTTTAATGGTTTGTTGCCAGAAATGTAGGCTTTTTCTAGTAGGCATCTCAAAACTCAGCCTCTCAGAATCATCACCTGATTAAGCTTACAATATCCACTGTCATTCTCCAGGAGCCATCTGTCTTCTGCACAGAGTAAATAGGAGAGTTGAATGGGAATGTGGTGGGAATCACCACCCCTGTATCTTTCAAGTCCTTTTTGGAGGCACTAATCTCTGCAATCCCCCTGGAGATGAGATATTGCTTTTAATTTACTATTTTCCTAGATAAAGCCAGTTCTAATGGCTTTCACTTGTCATTTCCCACCATAATAGCCCTTACTCCACAAGTCAGGGAACCGCTGTGGAGATTCTGCCAGCTGCTAAGTAGGTCTATACCAATTATGCATCCAGAACTGGAGAAATAACCACAGCATGGGTTGGGGACCCACAGGACCCATTATTAGATGGACCTAAGATAAAATTCCATTGATCATCTGTCCTCCATAAGCCCCTACACCAACTGGTAGGCCACAGTGACATTTTGGGTCTCCTGAAATTTGTGTCAGATCAGATCCAATGTCTAGCAGTCCTTGATAAGTCTGATTATTTCCTTTCTCCAGTTTATAGTTATCTTGAAAAAGGCTGTAGGTCCTTTTGATGAAGGCTGGGAGAAAGATTAACAGTATAAATTTTCAGTAATGTGCTGGGGTCCTTTCTCAAGGATAACCTGCCTCCCCCTCATTCAAAGAGTTTTAAGTTTACAAACTGGCTCAAATCTGGGAATTTATTTGTGGGCTGTGACTCTCTATTTTTATGATTTGAGTTAGACTTTTGTTCACCTGACCTAGAATTTTTCTGCACATACAGATCAAGTATAAATTTAGCAGGCTTCCAATCTATTTCTCTTCTAAGATCACCAGGATCAATTAGTTAATGCCATAGGTCAGCTAGAGTCAGACTATTGTGATTGCTGCTGTGACTCTACTGTCCATTACTGCAAACACGCCCATCTTGCCTTTGACAGTGGAGTGCCGTCTTCTGGCCCATGCCACCCCAAGGGATCCAATTGCTCCCATTGCAACTATGTTTTCCAGTTGAGTGGCTGCAATTCCCACTGTAAGGTCTGGCCTACAGAGAAGAGCAATCACAGAACTCTTCAAGGATGCTGGGGCTCATCTCACAAATTTATTTTAAGAAGTTGGAGAAAGGTATGTATCTGGACCATCCCCGTGTGAGTGAGTTGGTCTTAAATGACAAATCTACTATAACACTCCAATCTTCCTCAGCCTCTGAATCCCTCTCAGAGGGGAAAGCTGGGCATTTCCAATTCACTCATGGTGGGGGTTGGGGCCCAGGGCAGGCCACTCCAAAATATCCCACAGTAGCATATTGGTTATTTTGAATTAAAGTTACTTGAGAAGCAAAAAGGCGATTCTGACCCTCCTGTCTCTGTTTCCATGGATCTCCCACGTGAAAGGTACTATTTCTGCATCCTTACCACCAGAACTAGGGAATTCAGGGCAGAGAAGCCTGCATAAACAAATCTTGCTAATTTACTACCTGAAGCCTAAATTCTGCTTAAGTTCCTCACTATTTATATACGTTAAATCTAAGTTTCTTTGTCCTGGCAATTCCTCACAAATTTATGTTTATTTGTGTAAAAGATATACATACTGCCTGCTTTGTTGGCTCTCCTAGCATCATTTCTTTATGATCGCCAATGTGTACATTTTAAACTGGGTTTTTCTCCTGTTAATCTGGTCTTGTGTCAATTTTATTAGTAGTCCAGCCATAAGAACACAAGAAGGGAAGAAAGGAGATTTTCCCTGCCCCAACAAGGGACATATTTGATTCATGTTTCAGCCAACCAACCAAACTAACAAACTGTTAGAGCCCTTTGTAACTCCTGAGCTGAAACGTTAAATGTAGAATCTCTGCTTAGTGGGCCCACATCAATAAATTTGGTCTGATCCAACTTTATATTCCTTCCACCATTATCCCACAGTCTTAATATCCATTCCCACACATATTCCCTAGATTTATGCTTGTATAAATTAGAAAATTCAAGTCATTATTTTAGAGAATAACATACCTCCTCATGGGTCACACTTTGTGCCTCACCATTAGAGGCCTGCTGGAACTTGAGTCGAGTTATAGCTCTAGAAGCAAACAAGGGTGATGGGGTGGATCGTGAGCAGAATCAGCATTGTCTTGCATGGCAACTGCTTCAGGAGAGGCCATTACTGTTTTCTCAGGCAATGCAGATAGAGGTGGAAAGGCCAATATCACTATGGGTAGATACCACTGGGTAAGGAGGCCTCTATCATTAGAGGTCAACTTCCAATGAGGTATGGATCCTCTAACTAGACATTGGGATAGGTAACTAGACATTTATACCACAGTCAATCTGATAATGGTGAATCATTTTAAATTATTCTTCTGAAGATTCCTTTAAAAATTCTAATTTATTTCCTTATGACACTAAGTAATTACTACACATATATACTGTGTTGGTACTTTTGGTGTTGACTCATGATATCTTAATTTTACTGAAAACATATCTTAATTTACTTATGAATTGCTATATTATCCATTGTTTATATGGGTTCCAAAGAGGAAGAATATGTGAATGAATTGAAAAGCATTACAAGCTCCTGGATTGGAAGACCCAACATCATCAAAATGTTAACATTCCCGAGATTATCTGAAATGTAATTTAATCCCAATAAAAGTACTAATGGACATCTGTATATCTTCTTTGGAGAAATGTCTGTTCAGGTCTTTTGCCCATTTTTTAATTGGGTTGGTAGTTTTTTTGTTGTTGAGATGCATGAGTTCTTTATATATTTTGGAGATTAAGCCCTTATCAGATGTATGGTTTGCAAATATCTTCTCCCAATTGTTAGGTTGTCTTTTCGTTTTGTTGATGGTTTCCTTTGCTGTGCAGAAGCTTTTTAGTCTGATGTAGTCCTATTTGTTTATTTTTTCTATTGTTTCTCTTGCCCGATCAGACATGGTGTTTGAAAAGATGTTGCTAAGACCGATGTCGAAGAACGTACTGCCTATGTTTTCTTCTAGAAGTTTCACAGTTTCAGGTCTTACATTCAAGTCTTTAATCCATTTGGAGTTAATTTTTGTGTATGGTGTAAGGTAAGGGTCTACTTTCATTTTTTTGCATATGGCTATCCAGTTTTCCCAACACCATTTGTTGAAGAGACTTTCTTTTCCCCATTGCATGTTCTTGGCTCCTTTGTCAAAGATTAGCTGTCCATAGATGTGTGGGTTTATTTCTGGGCTTTCAATTCTATTCCATTGATCTGTGTGTCTGTTTTTGTGCCAGTACCATGCTGTTTTGGTTACTATAGCTTTGTAGTATATTTTGAAATCAGGGAGTGTGATACCTCCAGCTTTGTTCTTTTATCTCAGGATTCCTTTAGCTATTCGGGGTCTTTTGTTGTTCCATATAAATTTTAGGATTCTTTGTTCTATTTCTGTGAAAAATGTTGTTGGAACTTTGATAGGGATTGCATTGAATCTATAGATGGCTTTAGGAAGTACGGACATCTTAACTATGTTAATTCTTCCAATCCAAGAGCACGGAATATCTTTCCATTTCTTTGTGTCTTCTTCAATTTCTTTCAGAAATGTTTTATAGTTTTCGGTGTACCGATCTTTCACCTCTTTGGTTAAGTTTATTCCTAGGTATTTTATTCTTTTTGTTGCAATAGTAAATAGGATGGTATTCTTAATTTCTCTTTCTGCTACTTCGTTGTTAGTGTACAGAAATGCAACTGATTTTTGTATGTTGATTTTGTATCCTGCAACTTTACCATATTCGTTTATTACTTCTAAAAGTTTTCTGGTGGATTCTTTAGGGTTTTCTGTATATAAAATCATGTCATCTGCAAATAGTGACAGTTTCACTTCTTAACAGACACATGAAAAGATGTTCAAAATCACTAACTATCAGGGAAATGCAAATCAAAACTACAATGAGATATCACCTCACGCCCGTCAGAATGGATATAATTAACAAGACAGGAAACAACATGTGTTGGAGAGGAAGTGGAGAGAAGGAAACTCTCATACACTGCTGGTGGGAGTGCAAACTGGTGCAGCCACTATGGAAAACAGTATGGAGATTCCTCAAAAAATCAAAGATAGAACTACCATATGATCCAGCTATTCCACTGTTGGGTATTTATCCAAAGAACTTGAAAACACCAATTTGTAAAGGTACATGCACCCATGTGTTCATTGCAGCGTTATTCACAATAGCCAAGACTTGGAAGCAACCTAAGTGCCCATCAAGGGACGAATGGATAAAGAAGCTGTGGTATATATACACAATGGAATACTACTCAGCCATAAGAAATGATGAAATCCAGCCATTTGTGACAACATGGATGGACATTGAGGGTATTATGCAAAGTGAAATAAGTCAGAGGGAGAAGGTCAAATACTGTATGATTTCTTTCATTAAGTAGTAGATAATAACAACAATAAACAAACACATAGGGACAGAGATTGCATTGGTGGTTACCAGAGGCGAAGGGGAGAGGGAGGAGGGTGAAAGGGATAATTCGGCACATGTGTGTGGTGATGGGTTGTAATTAGTATTTGGGTGGTGAACATGATGTAATCTATGCAGAAATAGAAGTACAATGATGTACACCTGTAATTTTTACAATGTTATAAACCAATGTTACTGCAATAAACAAAACATTTAAAAAAAAAGTACTAATGGAATTTTTTTAGAAGTCTAAATTTTTTAGCAGATTCTACATTTTGTCTGGAAAAATAATCAAGCAAGAATAATCAGAAAAACTCTGAAGATGAAGGAGAATGAGAGAGGTGTTCTAACATATATTAAAACATATTAGAAAGCCTCATTATTTAAAACAATGTGGTATTAGGAAATAACAGACCAAGCAATAGAATAGAAGGTAAAGTCCAGAAAAAAAATCCAAATATGTAAAACATTTAGTACAATATTTAGTCAATGTATAAATGCCTTCTACAAATAAGCTCCAATCAATGATTGCATAACTTCCATTTGAATCATGCTAATGATTGGACATTTGACCTTTGGCATTCCATTCCATTCTAATGGTGTTCATTCCATTCCACTGAAGTTCATTTCATTCCAATGCAGTTCTAAACAGCAACCATTTTCAAGTCCTTTGAGGAGAAATAAATAAATTGACTTCTGAAAGATTTCCATAGAGTAAATAGAGATTATAGGAATAAAGAAAAATGACTCTCTCTCTATCACACACACACACACACACACACACACACTTTCAAATTTCTGGATAGGCAATATTAAGTATTGCATACAGGAGTGTTGATGCATGTTAAACATGTTTAAAGTTCTTCAAAATGTTTATTCATATAGCCTTATAATAAGTTTAATAATAAATTTATCTCAAGTCATGTGAGTAAAATCCCAGATTGGCAACCTTATATTACAAGGGAGGCACCCTAGTTTCATTGGTAAGGCATTCCCATCTCCACCCTATTATCACCAGGAAAAGGAATGCATAGTTTTGATTGGCTAGGATATTAAAAAACACCTTGACTCTCTCCTCAGTTTCCCAATAAAAGCCTTCCCATTTTCTCAATCTCTAGCTTTGGCACCATGACTTTCCACCTTTCTTGGACATCTGTAATATTTGGCTGGATTTCTGCTTCTTTAGCTGAAATATTCAATAACTCAGATTTATATTCCCCTCTGTGGAAAGAAAGTTCTGGTGAGTTCAATGACTACAGGGTACAGAATGGAAAATATATTTGCAACTGGGTATATCCTGAGAGAATGGAGATGTATAAAATCCTAGCAAACGAGACAGCCAGGTATTTTGAAAAATTTGTACATAAAAATTAACAAAATATTTTGTGGGGATTACCTCTACAGCATGACTGACAATATCATTCAGGTAAGAATGATTCTCTTTTTCATTTTAGTAAATTTCTAATATAATGTAAACTAATAGGGATATCAGGTTTTTAAAAAATCGTTATTTTTCTCTCTCTTCACCACTTTATCTTTTTTATGCCTCTCTTTCTCTCGTGACTCTCATTTTTTTCTCCTTATTATTCCGTATCAAGCATTTAAGGAATGACCTCTGTGTTCAGGATTTTGTACCAGGCACAGGCAAATAGAACTTTCTTCCTTGATGAATATTATGCATATGTACTTTCCAGTACAGTGGCACTATCCTCATGTATCTGTTGAATACATAAAATGGGGCTAATGTGAGAGAGAAACTAAATTTTTAATTTTATTTAATTTAAATTAATTTAAATTTAAATGGCACAGGTGGCTAGTGACTAACATACTGCAGAAGACTGTACTAGACAGTGGGCATTCGCTAAGGCAAAACACGTGGCTGCCAACCTCTAAAGACTTAGAGCTAGTTCACTCTATGATCATAAGCTATTAATTGAGTTGGTATTATGTGACAAGCTCAGTTCTAAGCACTGTGAATACCTCCAAGAACAAAACAGTAAGGCTATATACGTTACCCATAGAAGGCTGTAGAAGATTAGTATGCTATATCTGAAATTCTCTGACTGGAGTGACAAAGGAGAGACAGCCTGTGTTGGAAAACTTTTCTCTGTAAAGGTTCTCCTCCTCTTGAAAATAGTGTCAACACTCAGTAATTAGATTGGAGGATTGTTTGGGACAAAAATCATCATAAATCTAAAGTTAACTTTGTTCTGGCTAACAAAAGCAATTTAACAGGTAAGTGATAAGAATCAATGAGAAAATTTTTGTTGCTTTTTTAAGAAATTGGAGAGGAGACTCTGTGGTGACACCCAGGAACTAGGACCTAGAAGTTGCCCAATAATTAAGCCTATTAACTGTTTTCTTCTTGCTTGATTGGCAGAGGACTTGTTAAAAACAGCTCCATTGAGATATGATTGATATACAATAAACTGCACTCATCAGTCATGTCATCACAATCAAGACAATGAACATATCTATTACCGTCAAAAGTCTCTCTACTTCCTTTATAAGTCCTTCCTCATTCCCCTCTCTGCCCCAACATCCTTGCCCTAAGCAACCACTTCTCTGCCTTTTGTCCCTGTAGTTAGCTTTGTATTTTCTAGAATTTTGTTTCAATGGAATCATATAAAAGTTTTATTCATGAAGAATAATTATTTTGAGATTTAATCATCATGTTGTGTGTACCAATAGTTTTCATTTTTTTGTTTAGTAGGTAGATTTTAATAGAAAGTAATGAAACCAGTAAGACAGTATTGGGAGCTTACACCAGGGCAAAGAGGTGCCAGGGAAGGAAAAAAAAAGATGAGAAAAAGGGAGGGGCACTGAACAACTAGTAATTTGTTTCATAATTTAATGTAGAACAGACTCTGACTTCACCTGTCTGGTGACGTTTATTTTTACCTGTCTAGTAGCTCAATTCTAAGGACTACGGAGGATATGTAAGGAATTTAAGAGAGTTTTTCATGACTTCCCTCAAAGAATTACACATGGTTGGAGAAGAAAGCTAGAAATAAACCAACACTTGGACAATAAGAGACCAAAGTATAAAGTACTGGATAGGGGTGTCGTAAAGGAGAAATTCAGTTTTTCCCTACTGTGTGTTTCTCGCCTGTGTGTCTCCTTTCCTCTCACACTACTACCACACTCACACAGAACACTTCACTTGTGACACTTCTAGTCACCAAATGTGTCTGGGGTTTTTCCCCATGCCATGCAATTCTCTGAGACACCAATTGGGTGTCTTAAAATTTAACTCAGTTCTAACGCTATCTACATGGAGATAGTGTCAGATCCCACAGGTTTAGGGATCAGTTCCACAAGACTGCTCCCATCCCATGTCAGATGTCAAGTGCAAGCAGTAGGTCCCCAGCTTACCCACAACTTCTGTCTGACTTGGCTACAAATCAGGGGTTCCCACATCTCCTTACTTGGGTTAGATTAATTTGCTAGAGCAGCTCACAGAACTCAGGGAAACACTTACTTATATTTGCCAGTTTATTTTTTTATTTTTATCTTTTCCAGTTTTATTGAGATATAATTGACATATATCACTGTATTAGTTTAAGGTGTACAGCATAACAATTTGATATATATATCTCACAATATATAGATATAGTGAATCATTTACCATAATAAGTTTAGTTAACATCTGTAACATCGTATAGTTACGAATTTTTTTTCTTATGATGAGAACTTTTAAGGCCTACTCTCTCAGCAACTTTCAAATATACAGTACAATATTGTTAACTATAGTCACGATACTGTACACTGCATCCCCAGAACTTATTTATCTTATAATTGAAAGTTTGTAACTTTGACCTACTTCACATATTTCCCCCATCCCCCAAACCCTGCCTCTGGCAACGACCAATCTCTTCTCTGCTTCTATAAGTTCTATTTTTCGAAATTCCATGTATATGTGAAATAGTATAGTATTTGTCTTTCTCTGTATGACTTATTTCACTTAGCATAATTCCTTCAATGTCCATCCATGTTGTCACAAATGGCAGGATTTCCTTCTTTTTATGGCTGAATAATATTCCACTGTGAATATATATACCACATTTTCTTTCTTCATTCATCTGTCTATGGACACTTACATTGCTTTCATGTCTTGGCTACTGTAAATAACGCTGCAATGAACATAGGGGTGCAGATATTTCTTTGAGATAGTGATTTCATTTCCTTAGGATATATACTCAGGAATGGAATTGCTGGATCATATGGTAGTTTTATTTTGAATGTTTTGAAAAACATACATACTGTTTTCCATAGTGGCTGAAGCAATTTACATGTTCACCAGCAGTGCACAAGAGTTTCCTTTTCTGCACATCCTTGCCAATACTTATTATTTCTTGTCTTTTTAATAGTAGCTATTCTAACAAGTGTGAGGTGAAATCTCATTGTGGTTTTGTATTGTATCTCCTTGATGATTAGTGATGTTAAGCACCTTTTCATGTACTTGTTAACCTTTGTACATCTTATTTGGAAAAATATCTATTCAGTTCCTCTGCCCATATTTTTTTTTTTTGAAGAAGATTGGCCCTGAGCTAACATCTGTTGCCAATCTTCGTTTTTTTTCTTTTTTCTCCCCAAAGCCCCAGTACATAGTCATACATCCTAGTTGTAGGTCCTTCTAGTTCTTCTATGTGGGACACCGCCTCAGCACGGCTTGATAAGTGGTGAGTAGGTCCGCGCCCAGGATCCAAACTGGTGAACCCTGGGCTGCTGAAGCTGAATGCCCCCCTCTGCCCATCTTTTAATTGGATTGTTTGGTTTGTTTGCCATTGAGTTGTAGGTGTTCTTTATGTATTTTGGATATTAACTCCTTATCAGATGTATGATTTGCAAATATTTTCTCCCATTTTGTAGGTGACCTTTTCATTTTGTTGATGATTTCTTTGCTATGCAAAAGCTTTTTAGTTTGACGTAGTTCTACTTGTTTGTTTTTGCTTTTGTTGGCTTTGCTCTTGGTGTCAAATCCAAAAAAAATCACTGCCAAGACTAATGTCAAGGAGCCAAGCTGGTTTGTTTATACCTTGTAATTACTTTTCCCCTCCATAGATTGTTCTGACATACATCCCAGGAATAAAGATAACCCAATTATTAATCTTACAATAACTTTATGCTACCTGACTTCAAGATAAAGCCAAACCCCTTAGAGCGTGTAGGAATTCTTTTTTATTGAGGTACAATTTACATATAACATTATGTTAGTTTCAGATGTACAACATAATGATTAGATATTTGTATATATTGTGAAATGATCACCACAATAAGTCTAGTTAACATCCATCACCATACATAGTTATAATTTTTTTTCTTGTGATGAAAACTACTAATATCTACTATATTAGCAACTTTCAAACATGCAATATAGTATTATTAACTATAGTCACTATGTTGTATATTACATCCCCATGACTTATTTGTTGATTATAGAGAAAGCATACACTTACCGATTTATTAAAAGATATGATAAAGGATACAGATAAACAGCCAGATGAAGAGATACGAAGGGCAAGGTTTGAGAGGGTCCTGAGTGAGGGGGTTTCTGTCCTTGTGGAGTTGTGGTGCTTCATCTTCCTGGGGTGGTGTGTCCACCAACCTGGAAGCTCTCCAAGCTCCCTGCTCCTGGGATTTTATGAAGGCTTCCTCACATAGGCATGATTAATTATTAACTCTGTTTCCAGCCCCTCTCCCCTCTTTGGAGGATGAGGAGTGGGGCTGAAAATTCCAAGCTTCTAATCATGGGTTGGTCTTGCCTGTGACCAGCTCCCATCTAGCAGCCATCTAGGAGCCCACCCCGTCACCTCAATAGAACAGAAGATGCTACCAGAGTTCTTATCACTTAGGAAATTATAAGGGTTTGGGAGCTCTGTGCCGGGAACTGGGGACAGAGAACAATATATATATATTTTCTGTTATCTCACAAGTGTGATAAGATCTACAGAAGAGAGAGAGTGTTATGTGCTGGAATGATAATTTAAGGAAAAGAGAATTGGAGTAAATCTCCAAAATTGAATAGAATTTGGATAGGTGAAAGAAAAGGAAAGAACAGTAATCCATGTAGGAAGAAATATAATGAAATTAAGAAAAAATAGGGTTTAGAAGTATCATGATGGTGATGTGTGTGATACCAAGGAAGAGGGATAGAGATGAAAGGCCCAGCCAGATGAGAAATACATACAGTGTACTTAGGAGATAAGTTAATTGTAATATTGTGTAAGTAGGCCAGGAATTTGCATTTGAAACAGGAGGAAATATAGAATTACTTTGTGTCTTGAAGAAAGAGATACGACAAAAACAGTTTTCTTTTTCAGGATTATTGGGAATGGGTGTTAGATTAACTAAAAGAAGAAAACGGAATCATTGTGACCAGCTCAGACACTATGAAACTAATCCAGGTGTGAGGTACAAGCATGCATTAAAGAGTGGTCAAGGGAGGCAAACCAAAAAATTTTTAAAGGAAAAAAAGAGAGGATGCTGACACAGATTGGCTGTAAAGGAGGGAAGCAGAGATAAAGATATTTAAGGAGTGATGAAACTGAAAAAGATTTTATTCTTCCAACACAAAGAGGCAAGTTCACAAAGGAGACTTGCTTGTGTTGACGGTGACGCGTTGCCTCAGGCATCGGTCTGAGGTGACTTGAAATCACAGACAGAGGGGCTCTGTGGGGATTTGACCAAAACAGAACTGGAGCACAGCGAGGACTCAGGACAGAGGACTCAGATGCTGGCAACATAAGACAATCCTTTAGGTTAGTGTAGTGTGTGACCATCCTCAGAGAGTAGGTTTAAAAGGAGAGAGAGAGTCTTGGAGGCAGGATTCAGAACAACCCTCAAAGGAGACAGAGTCTAAAAACCAGAAGACGAACATGACACAGACTTGAATTTTATTCCAGTTTAAGAAAAGAAATAATGATTTTGAGAAATTTACATGAATTAACAGAACTACCCAGATCTTTACTTTCTTTTTTTTTTTAATTTTTTGTTTATTGCAGTAACATTGGTTTATAACATTGTATAAATTTCAGGTGTACATCATTGTACTTCTATTTCTGCATAGATTACATCATGTTCACCACCCAAATACTAATTACAACCCATCACCACACACATGTGCCGAATTATCCCTTTCGCCCTCCTCCCTCCCCCCATCACCTCTGGTAACCACCAATCCAATCTCTGTCTCTATGTGTTTGTTTGTTGTTGTTATTATCTACTACTTAATGAAGGAAATCATATGGTATTTGACCTTCTCCCTCTGACTGATTTCACTTTGCATAATCCCCTCAATGTCCATCCATGTTGTCACAAATGGCTGGATTTCATCTTTTCTTATAGCTGAGTAGTATTTACTCTTTCCACTTGAGGGTAAGCAGGTCAAGAAGAGCCAAGTGAGGAACTATAATGAGATGATAGAAGAGAGACAAAATAGGTTCATGGGAAACACACAGGCAGAACTGGTGACATAGTGAGGACATAGTGAGTGTAGGGGATGGGGATGAGAAAGAAGTAAGGTAAGTGTTGCAGAAAAACAGTATTGGGAGAAAACAGGGGGATGTACCCAGTGAGGGAGATGAGTAAGGCTAGAGGAGCAAATGAAAAGTCAACATACTGCTTTGGGGAGACTTTGAGAAAAGAGGAGGTTAGCAAAAGTAGATAGACTAAGCCCAGAATGGAAATGGTTGAAAGCGGGAAAGAGATGGGCATAGAGTTAGAAGACAACTGCAGGAACTATACATAGAAGGTACAATAGATTAAAAGTTTGTCTTTTTTGAAAATAGGAAATAAGAGAGGATGACCAAAAAAAAAAAAAAAAAAAAGGAAAACAAAGAATAGCTAATATTTACCGTGTACATGTTCACTACACCAAGCTGTTTGTATTTCCATATTCATTTAACATTCTCCAAACCACTATCATGTAATTATAGTTAGTAGCCCTAGTATTTGGATTAGAAAATTGAGAGTTGTAGAATTTTTTATCCAGGGTCGAAGAGAATGTGATAAATGTAATTGTACTATACGTAGCCTTTTTTAAGATTGGTTTTTCCACTAAGCATAAAGATCTTAAAAGCCATCTCTGTTGTTGCACATATCAATAGTTTGCTCCTTTTTCTTGCTGGGTAGTATTCCATTATATAGATGTACTAGAATTTGTTAAACTATTCACCCATTGACGAACATCTGAATTGTTTCCGTTTTTTTGCTATTAGAAATAAAACTGCCATGAACTCATATAGTACAGGTTTTTATGTGAACATAATTTTTTTTCCTCGGGATAAATGCCCAAGAGTGCAATTTCTGGGTTACATAGTAAGTGTACATTTAGTTTTATAAGAAATTGTCTAACTATTTTCCAGAGTGACTGTACCATTTTACGTTCCTACCTGCAATACATGATTGATCCAGTTCTTCTGCACCCTTGCCAGTACATAAACATAGAATTTATGGATTTATGGGGGCAGAGCTGATGACGGGAGTTAATCTTGTAGGCATTTTTTATCCATGTAAGTAACAAAGCATAAAACTGGGGAGCCCAAAACTGAAATCACTGCCTTTGAGAACAGTGTATTTGTATACATCGTTCAGAACACATCTATTAATCCAAATTCAAATTGCACATTAGTGCAGGAGAAAAAGATAATTAGGATGCAATGTCTGAAGGTTTCTTGCCCTCCAAAAAATAAATTCTGTCTATGTCTTCTTCTTGCTTGTATCCTTAAAATCCTTAATTAAACCTGGGGTTGGGAAAGATTTATGATTTATGTGAACCTGCTTTGAAAGTTATATTCTTTGTGTTAACATATTCATGATAAGAGAAATGTAAATTAAATATACAGTGGCACACCATTTTTCTACTCTGAAATTAGCAAAAAGCTAGAGAACTTAAAATCTTCATTACTGTAAGTAGCAGGGCAAAATAGCACAACACCCACAGAAGAATGTGACTATATATAACAAAACAACATATATCCTCACTTAAAAAAAATTCTATTTTGCAATAATTATACATTCATAAGACAGTGCAAGTAAATGTACAGAGAGGTCCCAGGCACCCTTCACCTAAACACCCCCAATGTTAACATTTTACATTATCAAAACCAGAATATTGATATTTGTTCAATCCATACAGCTTATTCAGATTTCACCAGTTATACCTGTCCTCCTCTGCAAATTTATCATATAAAATTATATGTTTATGTGTAGCTTTGTATAATCACTACCACAATCAAGATACTTAATTATAGCATCACCACAAGATTTGCTCATCCTTCCTTTTTAGATCCACACTCAGCGCATCCCTTCCCCCACCCTGACTCCTGGCAATGACTAATCTGTTCATCATGGTTATACTTAATGTTATTCCACAAACATTATATAAGTGGAATCCTATAGTGTGTTTCCTTTTAAGATTGGCTATTTTTACTCAGAATAATTTCCTTAAGGTTCATTCAAGTTGCTGCCTGTATCAGTAGTTTGTTTCTATTTACTGCTGTGTAATACTCTATGACACAGATATAGAGTTTGTTTATCCATTCATCCACTGGGGCCACTTGGGCTTTTGGCTATTACAGTCTTTGGCTATTAAAAATAAAGCTGCTATGAATGTCTGTGCACAATTTTCTGCTTGAAAATAAATTGTCTCTTCCCTGGAATGTATGCCTAAGAGTTTAATTGCTGGGTTACATGGCAAGACCATTTTTAGTTTTAAAACGAACTGCCAAACTATTTTACAGAGTGGTTGTACCATTTTGCATTCCCACCAGCAATGAATGAATGATCCAGTTTCTCTCATCCTCACTAACATTTGTGTTATCACTGTTTTTTATTTTAGGCATTCTGATAGGTATGCAGTGATATCTCATTGTGATTTTAATGTTCATTTCTTCAATGGTTAATGATGTTAAATGTCTTTTCATGTGCTTGTTTCATGCGTTTATCTGTATCTCTTCTTCAGTAAAACGTCTGTTCATGACTTTTGCCCATTTTCTAATTCTATTGTTTATTGTTAAGTTTTGAGAATTCTATATATATTCTAGATACAAGTCATTTGTTGGATATGTGGTTTGCAAATATTTTCCCTCAGTGTGTAGCTTGTCTTTTCATCCTCATAACAGAATCTTTCACAGAGGAAAATTTAAAAAATTTTTTGAGTCCAATTTATCAGTTTTTCTCTTATGGCTTATCTTTTCATCCTCTTAAGAGAATTTACCAGAGAAAAATTTTTTAATTTTGCTGAGTCCAATTTATCAAATTTCTGTTTATGAATTTTCACTTTTAAGTGCTTTGGAGTCAAGTCTAAGAACTCTGCCTTGTCCTAGGTCCCAAATATTTTATCCTATGTTTTTTCTAGAAGTTTTGCAGTTTTATGTTTTACTTTTATGTCCCTGATGTACTTTGAGTTAATTTTTGTATCAGGTGTTTGGACTAGATTGAGGTTTACTTGTTTTGCCTGTGGATGTCCAACTGCTCCAGCACCATTTACTTAAAAAGCTATCTCTCCTTTAATAAATTGCTTTTGCAACTTTGTCAAAAATCCATTGCATATATTTGTGCAGATTTATTTCTAGTTTCCCTATTCTGTTCCATTGATCTATCTATCTCTTCCTTTCACAGTACCACACTGTCTTGATTACTGCAGCTATGTAGTAGGCCAAGAAGAATGATTTCTCTCACTTTATTATTAAAGTGAAAAATAGTTTTTAACTATTATAGGGTCTTTCCTTTTCCACATAAATTTTAGAGTAAGATTGTTTACATCTAGGGAAAAAAACTTATTAAGATATTGATAAGAATTGTGTTAAACCTATAGAAAAATTTAGGGAGAACTGACATCTTTACTATATTGAGTTTTCCAAAACATAGATATGGTTTGTCTCTACAAGCATTTAGGTCTTCTTTGATTTCTTTCATCTTGAAGATCCTTTACATGTTTTCTTAGATTTAAATCTAAGTATTTCATTTTCTTTGGAGTGATTGTAAATAGTACTTTAAAAAAATTTGGTTTCTACTTGTTTGTATATAGAAACGATTGATTTTTGTTTGTTCATCTTGTATCTTGGGTGATTTTCTTGCTGTCCTTCTGTTACTGGTTTCTAGCTTGATTTCATTGTGATCAGAGAACATACTCTCTATGATTTCAATTCTTTTAAGTTTGTTAAGGTTTATTTTATTGTTCAGGATATGGTCTATCTTTGTGACCATTCCACAGGCACTTGAAAAGAATTTATATACTGCTGTTATTGGGTGGAGTGTTCTATAAATGTCTATTAGATTCTGAAGCACTTTTATGATGGCTGGTTTAAAACTCTTGGCAGATAATTTCAACATTTGATTCATCTCAGTAATGGCATTTGTTGATTATAATTTCTCATTAAAATGATGATTTTTTTTGCTTCTTTTCTTTCTGCTCTTTCTGATTATGTCTGATGATTTTGATTGTATCCTAGATGTTTGGTTATTATGTTAGGAGACTCTTAATCCTATATAAATCTTCCATTTCAGCACAGAATATCCTTGTTCAGGTTTAGTATATGAGTTCTAGTCAACTTTTGTGGGCTTTAGTTCCAATGACAGTTTAGTTTTCTCAGCCCTTACAATGCTATTTTGATCTGTTGTGTTCTTCTGGTGCTATTAGGCTCCGACTCAATCTCTGCTAAAGAAGTCACTTCCCTGAGTCACCTGCTGTCACTGAGCAACAATCTGGGTGAGGGCAGAAGCTGCAGGTGTGGAGGTCGTAGAGAGACACAGATTCATGCTGCTGGCCTTTCAGAGGGTGAGACTACCCATTTATGCCTTGGTTGTGGAGTGGGAGCTGCCTACATATTAGTCAGCTTGCAGATGTTCAGGTAGTGGAGCAGGGGCTGGGCCCCCACTAGTTCTCTCTTGGACGTCCCCTTTCCTTGTTCTTGGCCAGAGAAAGCAGCTTTTCTTGATGTTCTTGTATATTCCTGTTGGCAGTTCCAGGCTGCAGATCTCTCTGGCTCGCAGTCCGGGATTATATAGAAGATGAATGAAAACCCAGAGAACTCATCACAATGCCATTTCTAAAGTCCTGAGCTCTCTAGCCAGTCCACATTCTTCTATACAGCTTTCAGAATCCTTTTATCATGGTCTGTAGAATAATTTCTAGGGCATTTCGTTCTATGTAGATGGGAGAAGCAGGGAAATATGAGTCTATGCCATTTTGTTCCAGAATCACATGTACCTATGACTAATCTTTTGAATAATGAATTCCTTTTCTGGGAATTTACCTAAGAGATTCACCTCCTATGAAATGGAAAATAATATATACCCAAGGTTATTCACTGTGATATTATTGGTATTTGAAATATATTGGAAAAAATATAAATGGCCATACCTAGGATATTGGTTGAATAAACTATTAAACATCCACACAGAGAAGTACTAGGTAGTCAGCAAAAAAAGCACCATTTTTTAAAATGAAGAATATCTCTACGAGGGCATATGTAATAATTTCCCAGAAAAAAAATTAAGTGAAAAAATTAGGGTGCCAAAGAGTAAAGATAATATTCTACCTTTTGTAGAAAAAATAAGGGAACAATAAGAGATAGATACATAAATATAGAGGTAGATAGATAGATACATAGACAGATAGATATAGATATACTTATTTTTACACACACACACACACACACACACACACAAAAACAGGATAGATAAACCAGAAACCATTTAATTGGTCACTCATGTGTGAGTGAACATGTGTTGAACATGGATAGAGAAAGGAATAAAACTTTGAGTATATCTTTTCATATAGTTTTGACCTTTAAAAAGTTAACAACTTACACTAAAAATAAAATTAAATGAATATAGTTAAAAACAAAAAATTGAATCTTAACATAAGCAAATGAACTGAACAGCATATCAAAATGATAACACACACACACACACACAAGATTGCCTTTGATGGAAGATTACACCAAAAGAAACAGGTTAGTTACAGTTTTTATATTATATTTATCCAATTTTACAGCAGATATTATAACAAAAGTGAAAGAATTCTAGTTTCGCGCCTGCAATCTGTGATGTAGCACACAATCTTCATGTCCTGGAAGATTATAATCATGTCCTTAAATAATTCTTTGACCACTTCTGTTTCAGCATCAGCACAATTCTATATCACCATATCATCCCTTTATATAAAGCACCAATTTTTTTCTCAGGTATATTTTAAGACATTTCAACAAACTGAGTGAAAGAAGACACATTGAATTTGACAAAATATGAGTGAAAAAATATTTATTAGATGCTTATTGATAGTTAACCAAGAAAAAAATATTGGCAATTAAACAAACTTTCATCTGATTGTGTTATCGAACTCAAGTGGGTTCACTTCTTGGTGAGTTGAAATCAAAGCCTTTGCTAGAATTAGTTGTCACACAAAGTACAGTTTATTTGCAGCAAATAAGGAGACCATGGGGAATCACTTCCAAAGCCATGGCTCCCTGAGCAAGGGAAAACAAGGGCCTTTTATTTTGGAGGGCAAATGAACATTCAAAAGGGAAGTTTCATCATCTCATGCAGAGGTGGGTTAAGCTCACACAGGCATTGTTTGAAAACATGCTTTCATGTACATCACATGTTACGCTAATAAGGTATAACTTCCTCCTGCGGTGGAGATCTTAACATTAAAACGAAGCAAAGGTAATTTTTGGACAAACCTCGGCCCATCTGAGCAGGTGTTGCTCTTGCGGTGGGGTTTGGACCAGTTCAAGGTGGTTGGTGATTGCGTCTCTTAACATAATTCAAAAACAACTTTGGGAAGCAGTTAAGTGCTTTCAAAACCTCGAGTTACTCAGGGCAGTTAGTTGGTGATGATTTCACTGCCAGGTTATATTTAAATTCTACATAAATTAGAAGTGGTTAATAATTGGTAGCCAACCTTTCCTGGACCCAACTGTCTTTACCCAACTCAAGTACCACAGACATCAAGTTTCATTTTAAGGAGCATGAAACTGGTATATAGCAAGGATAACTAATAAACATGAAGGGCAATAAAAAAAAGTTTAGATGTAGCCATTCAGGACAGAACCATTAATTTGGAACTGAAAATTAAGAGTTACTGATTTCTTTTTTTTTTCTTTCACTGACCTATTCACAATATATCCAGAATACAGTCTCATTTGCTAAAGTCAAATGTAACCAAATACATTGAAAGAAGACCTGTTGCATGCATAGCAATATGCTAATTGTGAAAGATTTATGGAAGAACAGACATTTGAACTCGTGTCTTAGCAAGCTACAACTCATGCCTGCAACTCAACTGAGTGCATACAATTGAGTTCTCCCTCACACTGTACTTATCACTTCATTTCTCTTACCGCATTCCATTTTCAACTGCTTCTGGAAGACCTCCATCCAGAGTTAAACAAGTTATATGGAAAGGGAAGCTATGTGTGTAAATAAAGACGAGTTCCAACTCATAGACCATCTCCTCTGTAAAATCTCCCCTTGTCTGATGAACCCATTGCCATCTCAGACCTACAGATATCAATCCCTTTTCTGAAATTTTATAACTCTTTCCTCATAATTTTCTTGAGATTTTTTTTCCCTGAGAATAAAGATGACTGGAGTCTTTTAAATTTTTTCATTCTCCATAACATATCACACTTAGTGATTTAGTGTTCACTAAATGGATAGTTAGTCAAAGAATGAAGGAAAGAATGAAGCGATGCCCCTCTTCCAGAAGAAATAAAAAATTAAACTTTCCATTACATCTGGATTCATGAGGTAAAAAGTTGTTTAAAAGGCCGTCCTGAGTTCTTAGGATTAGTAATGTCAATATTGTGTAAAAGATTAAGATATAATAGTAAATGCACTATAATGTAAAAAAATTCCTGAACTAATAAATTATACATAAACCTTCCTACTCCACTAACAGGATTCTTCAACATTAAGATATGTCTTCCTCCTTTGTAGTCTTCTAGCATTGCATATGTGTTTAGTTCTCCTCTATGTAAATGCAAATTATAAGAAGTCAACGGAATATTATTTAGCCATAAAAAAGAAATCTTCCATTTGCAACAACATGGATGAACCTGAAGAACATTATGCTGAATGAAATAAGCCAGACACAGGAAAGACAAATACTGTATGATCTCACTTATATGTGGAATCTAAAGAAGCTGAACTCACATAAACTCACATAAGCAGAGAGTACAATAGTGGTTGCCAGGGACTGCAGGTGGGGAAATGGGGAGATGTTGGTCAAAGTGTACAAATTTTCGCTTATAAGATAAATAAGTTCTGGAGACCTAATGTATAGCATAGCGACTATAGTTAATAATACTGTATTTTATACTTGAAATCTGCTAAAAGAGTAGATCTTAAATACTCTTACCACACACACACACACAACATGGTAACTATGTGAGGTGATGGATGTGTTATTAGCTTGATTGTGGTAATCATTTAACAATGTATATGTATTCCAAAACATTACTTTATATATCTTAAATGTATACAATTTTTATTTGTCAATTATACTTCAATAAAGCTGGGAAAAAAGCCAAATTAAATGGAACTTTCATCTATCACACATCAAACTACTTTCTTTCATTAGAGATTAAATTTTTACAGTAATCTTTTGTTGAACATCTCAGAGACCGGCATCTTTTCTCCTTTGTACCCTAAGACAGCCCAATGCTGATGCAGCACCAGGAATAAGGTCGCTGCTCAATGAATATCTGTCAAACTAGATCTGAGGCTTGGGAATGATTTTCTGACAGAGTTTTCTGGTAGCTCACTGTGGTTAAAATAAACACACAGCAGGTACATACAGGGAAGGGCTGAGCCTGCATGAACCCATGGCCTGCATATTCCCAGTTATGGCCCAGAGTTCAGGTCATAGTGCAGGGGTTCTGAATTGACCGTCTCCTGTGCATCACTCCTGAATCCTCTTGGCCTCAATTCTGACTGCAGCCACTGCTGCTATGATCAGTTCCACACAGACTTTGACCTGCTTCATGCAGGTGCAACTTGCAGCTTAATTTCAGTCATTCCTTTTACCTCTTATCTACTGCCCTGGGCTTCTACATTGCTGCTGCTACATGGGACACCTCCAGGAGCCCACTTAGCACACAGGACTGTGAAACCCGAACCACAGGAGAGTTTCTACCCTTTGAGTCACCTTTGACCAGTGGATGATGAGAGAAAATGCTTCTCACTTCCATCCCTTAAGGCCAGTGGTTCTTTCATAAGAATGTTCCTCATTAGTCCCAAGACAATATAAGCACTCATACCCTTAGTGGAGGCAAGTCAATTATCTCTTCTTGTCTTAGCTTTCCCTACTTTCCTTTTTTTCTCTCCTTTTCTTTCACTCTGTAATCCCCAAATAAACTACTTGCATGTAAACTTTTGGCTCAGATCCTGCTAGTGTGGAGTCTGGGTCAACAGCTCTGCCATAGTCTGGACTTGCACATGGCTGAGATTTAAAAGAGACATGGTAAAGTCCAAAATATCACTAAAATGTCTTCCAAATTTTATCTAAAATTATTTTCTTTACCATTTTGTGTTGCTGAAATCCCTCCAATTAGAGATTAATTTGGATCAATAGCCATCCTTTAAAATACAAGTACCTCTGGGAAGGACATCCAATTTATTATTATAGTTAACATGAGAGACAAACAGAGAGAAGACAGACACAGAAACAAATTTAGGAAGAAACCAAGTCTTGCTGAAAATTCTAGAGACTGATACATAATCAACATTAGTTTTTGGGGAGATGGTTAACAAGGGAGGTATCCTATTATCTTTGGCAAAGCATTTACTTATCTCCACTCGATCATCGCCAGGAAAGAGAATTGAAAGCGTTGATTGGAAGTGGTATGCAAACATAATATGACTTACTCCGCCACTTCCCAATAAAAGTCCCACGATAACCTCAATCTCCACCTCTAAGTACTATGGCTTTCAGTCTTTCCTGGGCCTGTGTAATATTTGGTTGTATTTTTGCTTCTTTGGCAGGAACATCCAGCATCTCAGAGGCATATCCCCCTCTGTGGAAAGAGAGTCCTGGTCAGTTCAGTGACTACAATGTAGAAAATGGAAAGTACATCATTAATGTCTGGCATTACCCTGAGAGACTGGGGACGTATAAAATCCTATTGAACAAGACAGCCAAGTATTTTGAAAAATATGCACCAGAAAATGAACAAAATATTTTATGGGGATTGGCTGTACAGCATGGATGGCAATATCATACAGGTAAGAATGACGCTATTTTTCATTACAATTATTGTATGATTTAACTCTAAATTAATTAGAAAGTGGTAGCTGGTATATATACTGCCACTTTTTGGAAAATTATTTTTTCTCTCTTTCCCCTTCCTACTCCTTTTCCAACTATTCTTTTCTCACTCTTCCTCTTCTATTTTTCTCCTCATTCTTCCCTAATCTGTCTTTATTAAGCATTTATGGAATGCCCCTTGTGTGCATGGTTTTTCTACCCAGCAATGTCCAATAAATATCAAAAATCCTCCGTAGGAAAACCTTTCTCTCATATGTTCTCTCCCAGAAAATTGCATCTACATTCAGGAATAAAAGTAGAGATTTGTTTTGGAACAAAAATATCATAAATCCCAACCTATCTTGTTCTGGCTAAAAATGGCATTCAAGAAATAAGAGACCTTCACCAATAGCTTCCAGAAAACAGTATTAGAAGAAAAGAATCAATAAGAAAGTAGGTGGTGCTGTGGAAAAGACAAGGGAGGAGACTCTGCAAGGTCTGATCTGTGATGACATCCTGAGCTCAGGTGGGGAAGATCTCTTGACACCTAGTGTAACTCTTATTCTTAATCTGTCCTTGGCTTGGAGAAGAGGAATATCTGAACTTTTGAGACATGGTTCAGAAGAAGCCCAAACATAAGGTTCACTGTAAACAATAAACAGCTCCCTTGAAGGGGACACACACCTGTTCCTAGGAAAATTTTCTACTCAGGGTCCAGTAATGAGAAAATGGAAAGATAGAATGTTAGATTGTATACTTTTCAAAATTTCATTTTCATTTATAAACACAATAAATGGAATTCTTCTCTCTTTCAAGTGGCTGATTTTACTTAGAATTTAATCGAGTTGTATTCTGTTATATAACTAGAGAAAATCAAAATAGGATTAAAAGTTATGAACGTAGCTCATAAAATTTTTTCACCAACAGTATGCTAAGTCTGAAAGAGAATATAAGGACCATAAGAACAAGAGCAGCTCAGGAAAGAGAGTGACAACCCTGGGCTGAGATTATCATGAGGAGAAAGTAAGACCAAAAACCTTGGTGGAGGCATTGCTAGAATACAAATTACAAAGATGGCAACAATAGCAGGCTATATTGGGAGCGAAACTACTACACTGACAGGAGAATTAGAGTGTGAAAAAGAGTAATGAGTAGTAAATTTGAGATCAGTTAGGGCCAGTTTATATCATGTCTTTAAAGTCAGACTGAGTAGTTTTAATTGGGCTCTTAAGCAATATGGTTTAGCTTAGTAACAAGGACCTAATGTTTCCACAAGACTTAAGCACTTTAAATGTTTGTTTCTTACTTGCTTAGAAGCATTTTTAAAATAGCTTTATTAGTGTATAATAAACATACAATAAACTGTACCTTTAAAAATGTATTATTTGATAAGTTTGATTTATGTGTAAAGCCTTGAACATATCACCACAGATAATGACCATATGTGTCATTCTAAAAATTTTCTTTTCCCTTTGTATTCTCATCTTCAGGAACTTCCCCACCTCTAAGTCAACTCCCTCCCTGCCCCCCAAGTCCCTCAATTCCTCACCCCACCCCATTCCCCAACTTTACAAGTAACCACTGATCTGCTTTCTATCACTGCAGTTTAGACAGCATTGTCTAGAATTTTCATATAAACAGTTGTATACTGTTTGTCGGTCTGACTTATTTCAGTTGTTTTGATTATTTTGAGATTCATCCATCTAGTTGCATATGTCAATATTCATTCATTTTTATTGTTTAGCAGAAATTTTACTTGGGAAAATGTTGGAATTAGGAAGAGAATATTGGGAATCTGAAGCAGGATAAGTGCACCAAACAGAAAAAGAGATGAAAAGGGGTAGCTGAGGCAAGCGTAAAAGATGTTTACAGTAGATTTCATGCCTTCCCTCAAAGGACTCCCAACGTGGTTAGGAAAGAAAGCTACAAATAATACAACCAGAAGACAGTACAGGGCCAAAACATAAGGTACTGGATAAAAGTGAGAGTGTTATGAACTGGAATAATGTGGGAATAGAATAAGTTTTGAAGTGAATCTTGAAAAAGGATAGAATGTTTATGGATTTAAAAAAAGTAATCCATGAAGAAATAGAATAAGCTCAAGGACAAAGTTTGGAATTAATGTGATACATATAAGAGAAAAAGAGAGGGAAATGTTGAAAGTACAGGAGATATGTAACTTTTTCTAGGGAAATAGTATAATGGGAAAATAGGGTAAGTTCACAGGAGAAATTTGTGCTCGAATAGTAACAAATATAGCATTAATTTTATTCTTGAAAAAATGAGTATGACGAAAAAGAGATTTTGGTCAAAGGTATTGAGAATGATGTATTTCTTGCCATGGGAAGGCAAGAAAAAATTTCTTCAGAGGGTAAAACAACAGGAGAATGCAGTTTGGTTATAAAGAAGGGGGAAGTGCTGAAAAATGTCTAGAAGAGTAGTGAAAATCCTCTGACAAGAAATGGAAATTTCACGAGCCAGCCCTGATAGCCTAGTGGTTAAAGTTTGGTGCTTTCACTGCTTCCATAGCCTGGGTTCATTTCCAGTCACAGAACCACACTACCTGTCTATCAGTTGTCGTGCTGTGGTGGCAGCTCACATAGAAGAACTAGAAGGACTTACAACTAGGATATACAACCATGCACTGGGGCGTTGGGGAGGAAAAATAAAAAGAGGAAGATTGGCAACAGATGTTAGCTCAGGGTGAATCTTTCCCTGCCAAAAAAAAAAAAACAAAAAAAAAACATGGAAAGTTCATGAAGCAGTCTTCCTTGACTGTCAAGATCAAGAGCTCAGCCTCAGGCATGTTCAGTTGGCGATAACTTGGAATCACCACGAAAGGAGTTCCTGAAGGATTTGACAAATATGGAACTGGAGCACAGTGAGGTTTCAGAGTAGAAGATATGGAGGTAAGCAACATAAGGAAATCCTTAGGTTAGCATCATGGGTGAATGTCCTCAGAGAGTGAGTGGATTTAAAAGGAGTCTTGGAATTAGAGTCAAAACAACTCCCAAATGAGAAAAAGCCTAAGATTCAGGCCAGGAATGTTTTACATACTTGAATATTATTGCAGTTTAAAAAAGGAATAGGAATTCTGAGAAATTTATATGCACTCGCAGAACTATCCAGATCTTTACTCTTGCCCACTTGGGGGTAAGCAGGTCATGAAGAGCCAAGTGAAGCACTAGAATGAGAAAATAAACAAGAAACAGTATAGGTTCCTGGGAAACAGACAGGCAGAACTGGTAAGAAGGACATAGTAAATATAGAGTCAGGAACAGGAAAGAAAAGGGGAAAAAATAAAATAATGGCTAATATTTATGGAGCACATGTTCATTGAGCTGAGCACTTTGTATGTCCTTCTTCATTTAACATCCCCAAACCTCTACGAGATGGTCATTGTTAGTCTCCCGAGGATGTAGATTAGAAGACTGAGACTTGCAGGGGCCGCCCCGTGGCTTAGTGGTTAAGTGCGCGTGCTCCGCTACTGGCGGCCCAGGTTCGGATCCCGGCACGCACCGACGCACTGCTTCTCCGGCCATGCTGAGGCCGCATCCCACATACAGCAACTAGAAGGATGTGCAACTATGACATTCAACTATCTACTGGGGCTTTGGGGAAAAAAAAGGAGGAGCATTGGCAGTGGATGTTAGCTCAGAGCCGGTCTTCCTCAGCAAAAAGAGGAGGATTAGCATGGATGTTAGCTCAGGGTTGATCTTCCTCACAAAAAAATAAATAGATAAAAGAAGACTGAGACTTGCAGAATTTATTTATCCAGAGTCACAAAGTGAAGGAAAGACAGTGTTGAGAAGGCTAACACAATTCTTTCAGAGAATAAAAATTTTGTGCATTCCTGTAAACATAAAGTATCTAGTTTATGTATAGCTTAAAAATGGGCCGAGTAAACTCAATTCTGGATCCTCTCTCTTTTAGGCAGATTAGCTGATCCCACCCAAATGACAGACTGCGGCCATGAATCTGGGGATCATCTGTGCATCTCTGTGGACAGTTGGTCAGCCGGTGAGTGTAATGTAACAGTCAAACCTCAAATAGATGACCTTTCCACAAAGAATCAATTCAACCTATAATCCCAATTAGAGAAAAAAAAAACACAAAACCAGAATTACTACTTTTATGAAAAGAATCTGTTTGATCTAAGTCTTCTAAATGTTTTGAAATGGGTTTTTAGATAGATATTTTTAAAATTTACTAATTACCTTATCCAACTATGAAAATGTCAGTTAGAGGACTAGTAACCTAAAAACTTGCTTTAAATGCATAGGACAGAAGTAGGAGTTTGTGATATGTTATCAAACAAAAAGAAAAAAATCTAGGATATTTTATTAGAATATTAGAATATATTATTCTCTTAGAACATTTTAAAGATAATCAGATTTTCAAACTTAGAATAAAAACTCATAAAAGAATAGTATTTTATAGATAAGATACCAATTTTTTCTTTTGCACTTATTGTGCTTTAGAATTTAATTAGTGTTTTAAATTCCGGTGTAATTATTATCTAGGATTTGAAATAATAAATCTACAAGATGAACTCATTCTGCTTTATGAGAGTAAGGTTTTTAAGAGACGTATGTTCGAGTTGCATATAACACTAAAGGAAATTTCTGATAAAGTTTCTGAAGTGCCCAGAACTACTGCTTAAGTTTTACCATGTTTCTAGATCTGTGGATTTTACTTTTCTGGTAGATTTCTTTACTTCAGAAACAACCTCTTTTATATGATAACATTAATAATGACTTTTTGTTTATACAGACATTAATTATTATCTCTCTGCAATGCCCTTCTTTGCCGCGGTTGATTCTGGCATAATGGGGATATCATCAGACAATGTCACTGTTCTGCCACCATCCAAGGATCAGATGAGTTTTTGTTATAATGTTTCTAGCTGTCATTCATCCTTTCCAGAAGTGATGAAAAAGTGGAATGAATTTTATCAGGTTTTTTTTTCAGAGTTCTAATTAATACTCTTTGAGGGTAGCCTGATAATTTTTCAATAATATTTAATGTAGAATTTTTTAATACATTGAACAATATGTTCCTAAGGAATAAAGTTCCTAATATGAAAATGTTTATTATGATGACAACAATATTAGTATGAGTAGATTACCACATGACATCATATCTCCTTAGTACCCTTATTACCAATACAGTATTGAGGTTGCCCTATCCACTCTTCTCACACCAAATAAATTATATACGAACATCTGAACCTGGAGAAATTATGGCTTAATAGTGCATGAAGTGTCCTAATTCATCATAATTTCAGGTCAACTAAGCAATAACCTATATAGAAATACAGTTATGGAATAAGTGTGGTGAATTTGATCAGCTTATTTAATAAACAGTTACAAATAATCGTATATGATAGTCAATCATCTATGAGTTGACTGAAATGATCATTTGACAATCAGAATCAAATATTTATGTCCCAAGTAGAGCATCATGGGTGAAAGAGTAAAGAACCAAAGATAGAAGTTCCCTTTAGAGAACTTGCCCATTATATTGCATATGATTAGATAAAATACTCTCATTCATCCCCTTCCCCCCATTTATGACTCTGAAGACTTTGTGGAAAGTTCCTTGCATGGCTAGAGAAAAACAAAATGAAATATTAAAGGTCTGGTTCTTAATAGCATAAAATTCTGAACATTTCAAAAACACATGGTTTATTCTTTTCAAATGGATTCAGTATTAATATAACTAATTAATATATAGTAATTAATATAACTAGTATTAAGCTCTTTAGGGAGTGTTAAGCATTAAATCTTTCATACCTTAACTCTTAGAAAAAATGTTCTCCCCTCATTTAGAATGTTGAAAAATTATATTTGTAAATAAAATTGATTTTCAGGAGGAGAGATTGTCATAATTGCCTAAATATTAATAACCTTTTCCTTCTTCAATAGCATGTAAAGTCAAATTCTAGTAACTGTGATGACTTGTTGAAGTACTTATGGGCTGCGCATGTCTCATCCTTGGAGGTTGCTCGTAAAAATTTTCACAATAGGTAAGAATGGATCTAAAGTTATTTTGATTTAATATGGTAACAATCTTTGCATCTTACATTATTTTTTTCATTGAAGTCTTTTTCAATTTACCTATTTATCAGTATGTCAACCATGGGGAAGTATTTGATAAAGAGGAAACTGACAAGAAAATGTTTTACTGGATAAAGTTCAAAAGTATTTTATAAGTAGGGAGGGAAAAATATGAAGCAAAGCAGATTTGTAACACAAAACATAACAAAATAAAAAGCAATAAAACAAATGAAAGCAAAAGTACAAAAAGACTGTTTTAAAAAAGTTGGTTTTAACATAAACTATTGTCTATAAACCAGAAGGATGTAATAGCAAGTAATTATAGGATCTCTGCTCATTTTGATCAGGGAAAATAGCTTGGTTAACACATATTTGGAGGGAAATATTCAAAAAGCATCTTGCTTATCGTGCCAGATAGCTAAAATGATGTCAAAATTCTCTCCATTTTATAGCAAACTAGGTTGAATGAGGCAGCATGAGTTCATATGGAAGTGAATGACACTGTCTTAGGGGTGGTATCTGCCACCCAGAGTGAGACATGGTGTAGAAAGAAGGAAAGAAGGGTGACTGGTTTAAAGATCACATATGAACACTGGCACACATGTTCGACGTCTTCTTGTTAACCACCTAGTTTTATCTTTCTCACGGACCCCAAATCCAGTTAAGATAAATCACAGACTTTTATTGCTTTGTATATTTTATCTCTTGGTATTGTTTCAAGGGCTAATTTTTTTATTGGTCAATGGAAGGGTTCATCCTCTTGGCTTGTCTATGAAATGAATTAGGATTGTAGCCATGATAACATTTTTCAGCTGTGACTCAACTGCTCAACCTACTTCTGATGACTGCCAAAAAGGGGTGAGGTTATCAGCCAAGGAAGCAGAGAGGGCGTTGAAAACATCAAGATTGGAATTGAGACCAAGTCATTATAGTTTATAGAAAATAGTTTGTAAAATACTACTTTTTCATTTCTAGGTTTTCCCAATCACATGCAGGATTAAATACTCCTAGGAAATAGCATTTTTCATAGCAACTCTCAAAGGATGATGAGGACAGCACTCAATATCTGAAATAAAAAGACAAAGCTGAATTTATTGGAACTCTAGGAAGGAAGAATGACATCAATCAGGCACAGTATCACCGAGCAGAGCACTCTTCTCCTTTTGTGGTGGGTTGTTAGGAGATGCAGAGTTCAGGGATTGGTAGATTTTCAGGCATTTAAGTGGCTTGAATCATCAATATAAGAGGGTTACTCAGGTGAGACAGTGGTCAATTGTCATTAGAGGCATGGTTATGCAGGGAGTCTATTCCTGGTTGGCCGACTTGCAGACTTAAGGAGATGTCACTGATTGCAGGCTTACAAAAACCTGTTCTAAGACAACTTTTCCTTGATTGATCGAAGAAGTCTAAAAATGGCTTGTTGGCCACTTGTTACAATGTCTACAGAGCATTAGTCTTTTCCCAGGCATGAGAGAACCTGTTTTTATGCTGGCAAGCATCACAGTACTTCAAGTGGTTAAAGTTTAGGGATATTGCAGATAACGTTTTGCTTATTGATGTAATTTCCATCATTTACTTAGTTTTTTTTTTTATTTGTGTCTTAATAGTTTATAACATTGTGAAATTTTGGTTGTACGTTATTGTTTGTCAATCACCATATACATGTCTCCCTTCACTCCTTGTGCTCACCCCTCATTCCCATTGCCACTGGTAACCACAATACAGTTTTCTCTGTGCATGTGTTGGTTTATATTCAATATATGAGTGAGATCATATGGTGTTTGTCTTTCTTTCTGGCTTATTTCACTTAACATAATATCTTCCAGGTCCATCCATGTTGTTGCAAATGGGACGATTTTGTCTTTTTTATGGCTGTGTAGTATTCCATTGTGTATATATATATATATATATATATATATATATATATATATATATACCACAACTTCTTGATCCAATCATCAGTCAAGAGACACTTGAGTTGCTTCCACTTCTTGGCTATAGTGAACAATGCTACAATGAACAAAAGGGTGCATAAGCCTCTTTGGATTGTTGATTTCAGGTTCATTGGATAGATACCCAGTAGTGGGATAGCTGGATCATAGGGTATTTCTATTTTTAATTTTGGGGGGAATCCCCATACCATTTTTCATAGAGGCTGCACCAGTTTGCATTCCCACCAGCTGTGTATGAGTGTTCCCGTTTCTCCACATCCTCTCCAACATTTATTGTTTTTTGTCTTGGTGATTATAGCCATTCTAATGGGCATGAGGTGATATCTTAGTGTTGTTTTGATTTGCATTTCCCTGAAGATTAGTGATGTTGTACACCTTTTCATATGCCTATTGGCCATCTGTGTATCTTCTTTGGAGAAGTGTCTGTTCATTTCCTCTGCCCATTTTTTAATCGTGTTGTTTGTTTTTTTGTTGTTCAGTTGTGTGAGTTCTTTATATATTATGGAGATTAACCCCTTATCAGATATACGTTTAGTAAATATTTTCTCCCAGCTGGTGGGTTTACTTACTTAGTTTTTCATGCTCATTGCATTTATTTCTAATTATTGTATGTGATGAATTTGGAAATATTTGACTAATTTTCCAATATATCGAACTAATAAACAACCTGAGAAAAGATGGCATCCATACGAATTGTTTGGTGAATCAGTTTAAATGTGTATGCGCCTGTTTTTTTCAAACACCACCTCAGAAAATAACATCTTTTTTGTTTGCAGAAACATGGATATATAAGTACAACAGTTAATTGTTTTTCATACTAACCCATTTACTTTATTTCCTAAACCTCTGTTTTTTACATAACTGACTGTCTACGTAAGTGTCAGCCTCTGTTTTAAATAGCTGTGTTAGTGTCAGAATCGGAACTATGAATTTTCTTCTCTCTCACTCAATTCTTACAATACATTTTATATACAGTAAATCTGCTGAAGTTACACAGATAGTGGCAGGACAAAGATGTATATCAAGCGTGCCTGACTCCAAATACCACGCTGTTACTCTCACAGCACTTCTGTTTGTAAAACTATGTATCCTGCAAACTGATGTTCAAAGATCCATATCAACCACGGCTCTTCTTCCTTCTTTAAGATATATAAGCCAATTAATAGTGTTTGTTGAACATTAGGATGTACAAAGCAATGTACTAGACAATGAGTTAGATGCAAAAAATGTAGGAGAGATTTTTTTTCCATAAAGAGTCTTACAAAGTGTGATGAAATAAGCCATAGATTTATATCAGTTAAGTGAACAAAAATTCCCTTCACACTTACTTGATTGCACCTTATATCATCCTTTCTCTTGGTTTACTTCCTTATTTTCATGCATCCCATTTTTAAATGGAGAAGAAGTATTGATGGGAGGTTAAATTTGAGTTTCTGCATATCTCAAAATAACATTATTCCATCATGACACTTGACAGATAATTTGGCTGGGTATAGAATCATAGATCAAAAACAATTTTATTTCAGATTTAGAATCATTACTCTATTGGCTTCTAGCTATTAAGAAGTCTGCGTAATTTTGTTTATTGATCCTTTGAATATAACCTATTGTCTTTCTGGAATATCATAGAGTATTCCCTTTCTTCATAAAGCTTCTGAAATTTCAAGCAGTTGTGCTTTAGTGTGTTATTTTTCATTCATCTTGTGCAGTGCATAGTCTATTTAAAACTTTATTTTCTCTGTTCTATTACTGGAATTCCTGTTATTTCTATATCAAATCTTCTATATCATAGTTCTAACTTTTCTAGTTTTTTTCCTCTCATTTTCCACATTTTTGTTTTTTGCAACTTTCTATCCAATTTCCTCAACTTTATCTTCTAATCTCTTTGTTGATATATTCTTACTATATTATTTTTATAATTTCAATCAGAGGTCGTATTGGGATGTGTTAAGATAATGATCATTCTTTGATACAATAAAACTTTGTGACATAATTTGCATTGAAGTCAGACAAATCCAAGTATTGAATCCTGGCTTTTGGACATAAGAAATCTCTAATCAGTTTTCCATATATAAAATGGGAATAATAACACATAGGGTTGTTTTGAGAAATACATTCATAACATAATAATTGCTGTATAATCTGCAGTCAATATAAAGTGAATTCAATTATTATTTAAAAAGGGAAATATAGGGTAGTAGTTAAGTATATGATTCTGGAACCAGAACATCCAGTCTCAAATCCTAGATCTGCATATTATTGGTTGTAAAAAATTGTGTTATGTTCTCTATGTGACTCTACTTGTTCAACTGTTGAAGAAATAATCTGGGTGGTACTTCTGGAATAGCAGAGTGAGGATCTCTCTAAGTTTACTCCTTCATAAAAGTAACAAAAATGCTGCCAAAAATGATCAAAATCAACATTTTCAGAATTACTGGTCTAGCAACAATGGCTTGCAATAATCTGAAAAACATTTATTCAGCAAAATTGATAAACTTAGTTAAGAACAGCAGGGATTGTGGTATTTTAACTTGGCCTATCTCATCCTACTTTCCCTAGCTCTGCAGGAGTCTTGAAAACTAACAGCCTTGTAATTACTGTAGGTGTGAAAACCAGCAGCTGTGCAGTCACCAAAAGGGCATACTGGGTTTGGAGTTCCTCAAAAAGCCCCATCCCCAGAGCATTGTCACTATTTGACCTGTCTTATAGCTCCTTGGAAAAATTTTATTCACAAGATGTTGTAGTTATTTAAACTAATTATTCTGTGGTAAAATTCCTATCCCCAAAGGATTCATGAAAAACAATCAGCATCAATTGTTTAACATTTCAGCTACCTGAGACTACTACAGCAGTTGGAGCAAACAAGAGCCAGGCCAAAAACTTAAAAGGACAATCTGGGGGATGAGATATCCATAGGGGACTTTGAAAAGGCCTGAAATATCCCTGGGGATAGAGAAGCCCACAAACATGGACAGAACTGAGGACATACACAGGCAAAAACTGAGAGGACCCCAATATCTCACCTCTGGCTGACACTGAGGCCCTGAACAAGTAAGAAGTAAAGGCGAAGGCAAAGTTGTAAAAGCCCTTACCATTGAAGGTGTGCCCCAACACATACACTGAGCTTCTCACAAAGGGTAGAAGACTTATTCATTCAAGGAATTTAAGAAAATCTTTAAGGAATCATTAGCTGACCATTGAGCTTACTGAGCAGGGATTTCAGCAATGAGTCACTACAGAGAATACAGACTGAATAACAAAACTAGTCCAGGCAAATCAATAAACAAACAATGATGAGAGGACCAAGCAACAATAAACCCTGGTGAGGGTGAGAATCTGATTTTCACAGTTGCCACTTTATATTGTCTAAACTGTCCAGTGTTCAAAAAAAAAGTCAAATATGTGCAAAAAAACTAGCAAAGTATTGCATTCATGCATAAACACACATTCAGTCAATAGAAATTGTTCCTCTGTGGGCTCTGATGATGGACTTACTAGACACAATTTTTGAATCAGCTATTATGAACATGTTTAAAGAAATAAAAGAAACCATGTCTAAAGAATTTAAAGCAAGTATGACAACTGACAACAATGTCTTACTAAGTAGAGAATATCAATAAAGAGATAGAATTTATAGAAAAAATAGAAATTCTGGAGTTGAAAAGTATAATAGCCAAAATAAATAATTCACTGGAGGGACTCAAAAGCAGATTTAAACTGGCAAGAGAAAGAATCATTGAACGTGAATATAGGTAAATTGAGATTATCCAGTGAGGAACAAAAAGAGAAAAGAATGAAAGAAAATTAAGAGAGCTTCACATGCCTGTAGGACACCATCAAACATGTAACATATACGTAATGGGATTCCCAGAAGGAGGGAAGGGAGAAACAGGGGCAGAAAGAATATTTGAAGAAATAATAGCCAGAAATTTCCCAAACTTGATTTTAAAACATTAAGCTACACATCCAAAAAGCTCAATGAACTCTAAGTAGGATAAACTCAAGAAAAGCCACATTTAGAATTTAGACAAATTGTCATCAAAGTGTCCAAAGCCAAAGACACAGAAAGAATCTTAAAAGCAGCAGGAGAAAAATGACTCATTATGTACAAGCGATCCTCAATAAGTTTAAGAGCTGATTTCTTATCAGAAACTATGGAGGCCAGAAGACAGAGCTATGACATATTTGAAGTGCTAAAAGAAAAAGAACATCAACCAAGAAATACATATTCAGCAAAACTATCTTATAAAAATGAAGGAGAAGTTGGGGCTGGCCCGGTGGCGCAGCGGTTAATTGCGTGCGCTCCACTGCGGCAGCCCAGGGTTCGCAGGTTCGGATCCCGGGCGCGCACCGACACACCGCTTGCTAAGCCATGCTGTGGCGGCGTCCCATATAAAGTGGAGGAAGACGGGCACGGATGTTAGCCCAGGGCCAGTCTTCCTCAAGAAAAAAGGGGAGGACTGGCATCGGATGTTAGCTCAGGGCTAGTCCTCCTTGCAAAAAAAAAAAAAAAAATGAAGGAGAAGTTAAGACATTTCCACATAAGCAAAAACTGAGGGAATTAATTGCTAGCAGACTTGCCTTTCAAGAAATAATAAAAGGTGTCATTAGGGTTGAAATGAAAGGATACCAGATGATAACTCAAATGCAAATGATGAAATAAACAGTATCAGTAAGGGAATTACATAGATAAATATAAAAGAAGTAGAAATGTATATTTTTGTATCACTTTTGTTTTCTATTTGATTTTAAAATACAACTGCATAAAGCAATAATTATAAAACTGCTTTGATGGGTTTATAATGTATAAAGATGTAATTAGTATAATAATAATAGCGAAAAGGAGGAGAGTGGGAATTGAATTATATTGCAGCAAGATTTATGTAAATGATTAAAATAAGCTATTATTAATCCGAACTACATTGTTTTAAGTTAAGATGATGGTAATTGTTTGTTGTTGTTTTTTTTTTTTTTGTGAGGAAGATCAGCCCTGAGCTAACATCCATGCTAATCCTCCTCTTTTTGCTGAGGAAGACCGGCTCTGAGCTAACATCTATTGCCAATCCTCCTCCTTCTTTTCTTTTTTGCCCCAAAGCCCCAGTAGATAGTTGTATGTCATAGTTGCACATCCTTCTACTTGCTGTATGTGGGACGCGGCCTCAGCATGGCCAGAGAAGCAGTGCGTCGGTGCATGCCTGGGATCTGAACCCGGGCTGCCAGTAGCAGAGCACTTAACCGCTAAGCCACGGGGCCGGCCCAAGATGATGGTAATTGTAACCTCATCAGCTAAGAGCAACAGCTGAGAAAGCAAATTTTAAAAAAATATATTATAAGAAACCACAAAGGAATAAACAGTTACACTAGAAACTATCTGTTGACCACAAAAAAAGACAGTAATGAAGGAAAAGAAGACAAAGATATAAGATGTAAGAACAAATAACAAAATGACGATATTACTCTGATACCAAAACCAGACAGGCACATCACAAGAAAAGAAAACTACACACCAACATTTCTTACGAATATAGACACAAAAATCCTAAACACTATACTGGTAAACAAAGCCCAGCCACATATAAAAAAGAGCTATAAACCATGACCACATGGGATTTATTCCAGGAATGGAAAGTTGTCTCAGTATCTGATAATCAATCAATATAATACAACATATTAATAGAATAAGGGACAAAAACCACAGGATCATCATAATAGACACAGAAAAAGCATTTGATGATAACACTCTTTCATAATAAAAATATTCAAAAAACTGGGAATAGAAGAAAAGTTTCTCATCCTGATAATGGCATCTAGAAAAACCCACAGTTGATATCATAATGATGAAAGACTGAATGCTTTCCCCTTAAGATGAAAAATAAGACAAGGTTGTCCATTCTCACCACATCTATTCAATATTATACTGGAGAGACCAGCCAAGGAAATTAGGTTATAAAAAGAAATAAAAGTAATCTAGATAGGAATGGAAGTAGTAATACTTTCTTTCTAAGAAATCTACTAAAAATCTATTATAGGGGCCAACCGGGTGGCGTAGTGGTTAAGTTCGCGTGCTCTGCTTCAGCGGCCCGGGGTTCGCAGGTTCAGATCCCAGGTGCAGACCTGCGCACCACTTATCAAGCCACGTTGTGTCAGGTGTCCCACATACAAAATAGAGGAAGATAGGCATGGTTGTTAAGCCAGGGCCAATCTTCCCCAGCAAAAAAAGAGGAGGATTGGCAATGGATGTTAGCTCTGGGCTAATCTCCCTTGCCAAAAAAAAAAAAATCTATTATAATTGATACGTGAGTTCATCAGCCTGGCAGGATACAAGATCAACATACAAAAATCAATTGTGTTTCTATACATTAGCAATAAAAAATTCCCAAAATGAAACTAAGAAACTAACTAAATGATATATTTATAACTGTATCAAAGAGAATAAAATACATGGAAATGAATTTAACATAAGAATTGCAAAACTTGGATATACTGAAAAAATACAAGATATTGTTGAAGGAAGTTAAAGACATATAAAGGGAAAGACTTCTTGTGTTCATGGATTGGAAGACTTAATATTTTTAAAATGGCAACACTCCCTAAATTTGTTTACAGATTCAATGCAATCCCTATTAATTTCTTAGTCTAAAAGTACAGTAATCAAGACAGTATGTTACTGCATAATGATAGATGTGGAACAATGAAATAGAACTGAAAGTACAGAAAGAAAAGTAGATTTTCAAGAAGAGTGTAAGACAATTCAATGGGTAAAAAATAGTCTTTTTGACAAACAATACGGGGAAAACTGGAAATCCGCAAGCAAATGAATGAAGTTTGTCTCCTACAATACAACAAAATTAACTCAAAATGCATCATAGACCTAAATGTAAGACCTAAAACTATAGAAGTCATTATAAAGATTTTTTACTTTGAGTTAGGAATTTTCTTCTAAGATGTCACACTAAAAGCACAAGTGACAAAGAAAATGTGGATAAAATGGACTTCATAAAAACTAAATAGTTTTGGTGCCGCAAATGAGGCCATCAAGAAAATGAAAGACAACACACAGAGTGGGAGAAAATATTTGCAAATCATATATCTCTAGGAGACTTGTATCCAAATTATATTTTAAAACTCTTATAATTAGATAAGAAACAAATCAGTTTTTAAAAATTGAAAAGGGATTTGAGTAGGTATTGCTTCAAAGAAGACATACAAATGGCCAAAAAGTACATAAAGAGATGCTAAAAATCATGTCATTAAAGAAATAAAAATTAAAACCATAAGACACCACTTTATACCTCCTAGAATGGCTAAAATCTAAAAGACAGACAGTAACAAGTGTTGGAGAGGGTGTGGAGTATTTGGAACTCGTATAACCCTGGTGGGGATAGAAATGGTGCGTTCACTTTGGAAAAGAGTTTAAGAATTCCTCAAAATGTTAACTTGAAGTTATTATGTGACCCAGTAATTCCACATCTAGGCAAATACTCAAGAGAATTAAAAACATACGTCCACATCTCTTTTCTCTTTTTATGTGCTATTGACTCTCCTACAATTTATGCAATGTCTAGTTGTGCTACTATCAAGATTGTGTGACCCTTACTGAATATCCTTATGTATTCATGTTTTCTCTTTCTTAAATTTGAGACTTGGCTATGATGGTTTTATAAAAGCATGGTGTGCCTACCTGTTTTCTGTAATCAAGAACAGGTTAGTTATTTCATTTTCCATACTCCATAGCTGCATAGGAACCGCATATACACAGGTGTGTTTCTTTCACAGAAGTGGTTAATGTTCCAATTGGAAAGTAATGTTCCAATTGGAAATTAATGTTCCAATTACTTTCTGAATCCATAGTACCTAGACCCCCATGTCTGTATTACTTAGAGTAATACCAGAGGAAATGTAACAAGCCATATAACTTCCATAATAAGGCTTGAAGGACATAGGGCCTGATAAGCAAGACATATAGTGTAAAATATTTCAGAGGGAACAAGCATGGTTCAAAACAGCAGGTTGTTTACATACTCAGAAGACTGCTAGAACAAGTGATACAGATTATATAGATATAAAATTATTCGCTGGAAATTTAAAATCAAAATTTCTTTCTCAATAAGAAGAGAAAGTGGGAATGTAAATTGGTGCAACCACTATGGAAAACAATGTGGAAGTTCCTCAAAAAATTAAAAAGAGAACTACCATATGATCCAGCAATTCCATTCCTGGGTATTTACCTGAAGAAAACGAAAACTCTAATTCAAAAATATATTTACACCCCCATATTCTTTGCAGCATTATTTGCAATAGCCAAGATACAGAAATAACCTGTGTCCACTGACAGATGAATAGATAAAGAAAATGTAGTATATACATATGTACACAATGGAATAGTATTCAGCCATAAAAAAGAAGAAAATCTTGCCATCTGCAACAACATGGATGGACCTTGAGGGCATTATGAGAAGTGAAATAAGTCAAACAGAGAAAGACAAAAACCTTATAATCTCACTTATATGTGGAACCTAAACAAAACCAAGATCATAGGTACAGAGATTGGTGAAGGGGCTTAAAATTTTAAAATTTCCAGTTATAAAATAAATGTCATGGGAATGTAATGTACAGCATGGTGACTACTATATTGTATTGCATATTTGAAAGTTGCTAAGAGAGTAGATCTTAAAACCTCGCATCATAAGCAAAAAAATGTTGTAACTATGTATGGTGATGAACGTTAACTAGATTTGTGGCAATCATTTCCCAATATATACAAATCTCGAATCATTAAGTTGTACATCTGAAAAAAAAAGGGAAAAATTGGCTTTCTAGTATACATCATCAGAAAAAAATACCAAACTACCTAAAAAGCAAGAAAAATTCTCTATTTCATTTTTTAGCAGTTATCTGAAATGAAACTCATGTGTTCTTTAGGAGATATCCAAATCCAGCAGAAATTTTGTTAGTCTTCTTTGACTTTTATCTTTATCTTTACATGTTAAAATAATGAGACTTGGTCACGTTTCAGAATTCATGCAAAGAGAGCATGCTTTATGAAAAGGACAAAACATTCAACTAAAAATATATATTTTCTAGGATGGTAATTTCCGGATTTAAAATTCTAACATCTCTTCAAATGTTCTGATCTAGAGGGTGAAATCAACACCATATATTCAACACCAACTATCTTCTAAAAAGTAGAACAATGTAGTTTTGAATGAATTATCTGTTTTAAAAATTAAGTTGGCAAAATTCTAAGTAGATTAATTCTAAATGCATACTTTTCCCCTACTTGTCTATTAGGTTAAAATATTACTCCAAACAAGAAGCAGATTTTGAAAGAAACTGGGCTTTGTTCGTGGATTATTTGGCCCCATCCCTCTTTCCTACAACTTTGATTAGAACACATGAATTCCAGAAGGGCCTGCCAACACGGGTGCTTGTTAGTGGGGATAGGGCCCCCTTCATCAAGGACTTTACTGGCTTTCAGAACACAATCTTGCTTGCTCTAAATTTTATCCAAAAAATGCATGAGTATACAGGTAAGAGACCCAGAGACTTTATTATTTTTTTGTAATTTCTATACACTGTGTTGATTTCATATGTAATGAAATACCATTAGAATCATAATTATAAATTGTTATAGCAGACTGTCTAAAAAGGGAAATGTTGGGGCCGGCCCCATGGCCTAGTTGTTAAGTTTGGCATGCTCCACTTGGTGACCTGGGTTCTGTTCCCAGGCGCAGACCTACACCACTCATTGGTGGCCATGCTGAGGTGGGGACCCACATACAAAATAGAGGAAGATTGGCACAGATGTTAGCTCAGGGCGAATCTTCTTCAAGCAAAAAGAGGAAGATCCGCAACAGAAGTTAGCTCAGGGCAAATCTTCCTCAGCCAAAAAAAAAAAAAGTTAATGTTGACTTCCTATAGGTATCTGTTTCAAAGTTTTAACAATAATCCTTGTGGGCTTATGATAGGTTTTATTTAATGGGCATATATTGTAGGCCCTTCCTTACTTGGCATGTCCTCTCCCCTGGGGTCCTTGTACAAAGACAGATTAGTATCACTGCATTTTAGTTTGGCCAGGAGATAATGGGAATCTCTCTTTCTTGGATAAGTCTTACTATTTTATTTTATTTTGTTCTGTTTTTAAATGAAAAACATAATAAACATGATAATGACACTTTTCATTACTAACAGAACCATGAAATAAATTCTGTTACATGAACTTTCCTCATCCAGTTCTATGGGTTGTAGACATAAAGAAAAATATCTGACCCCTCAAAATTCTGGTTTTGGAGGAGGTGTATTTCTCCAAATTTTCCAAATCCTAGGTTTACTAATAGTGGAAAACAGAAGAAAATACACAATGGTAAATTTGAAAATTACTTTATTAAATTTCCCAGATATTATTTACCCTTGTTCTATTGAGGAAAAAAATGTATATATAGTCATATTTTTATAAATATATATGAATATGTCTGTATACATACATACACACACACATACATACATGTTTTTTTGTGTGTGTTTAATTTCTATTTCCTAAAGCAAAATTCAGAAATAAGATATGAGTCAAAATAAGAACGAATGCATTGTGTTTTAAATTTAAAAATTGTGTATGCATTACTTAGGGTAACACTTGCTATTTTAATAAATAAACCTTCAAATTGTAGTGATAAAACTCAATAGGATTCTATCTCTGGCTCACATAGTGACTCAGGATGTCTACTCAATTGAGAGGAGGCTTTCCTCCATGGTAATTCAGGAGCTAGGATCCTTCCCTCTGCAGCTCCATCAATCTTCACAACTTCACCACTGTGTGATCACACCACAAAATCAAAGCAATTAGAGAGCTTAAAGGGGAGCCCCTCTTTTAAACACCTAGCACTAGAAGTGACAAACATAACTTTCTCACCTACCTTACAAGCAAGAAAAGTCATACAGCCCCACTAGATGGTGGATGGGAGGGACTTGGGCAAGTTTATCCTTGTCTGAGCCCCACCCACTGGGAAACCACAGAATTTGTTGATCTGCCAGTCATGTTTGCCACATTGTCAAATAGAGAGAGTACAATCTAGGCCCAGCTGATATAAACAAACTCTAACTTCCTAGTGTGTAAAGAGTGAGGGATTGAATGGATGGTTAGCATTGATTTCATTTAAAGATTGCATATAACAGAGTTTTAGATCTTTGTAAGCTCTGGTTTTACTAAAGTTAGCTTGGGATTTGTTAAAGAGTTTTGAATTGACTCTATATGCTACAATAAAAAGAAAAAGAGGGCCGGCCCAGTGGCATAGTGGTTAAGTTCGGGTGCTCTGCTTTGGCAGCTCAGGCTTCGCAAGTTCGGATCCTGGCACGGACCTGTGCACTGCTCATCAAGCCAGGTTGAGGTGGCATCTCACATAGAGCAACTAGAAGGATGTACAACTATGACATACAACTATCTACTGGGGCTCTGGGGAAGAAAAAAGGAAAGAAGGAGGAAGATTGGCAATAGATGTTAGCTCAGGGCCAATCTTCCTCAAAAAAAAAAAAGAAAGAAAAGAAAAAGCAAAAAATGACAAACTGGAATATAGTTAAACTAGCTACCTTGCTTCCTAGCTTCCTCTAGTAAATGCACGCTCCTGATGCTCAGAATTCAGAAACGGTGCTGAAAGCCTTGGCAGATATTTTTAATTAATTCAAGTATAGAATATCTTGAATTAAAATATTTTTACAGTTCAACATGTTTGGTTTATAGTCAATAAACATAGATTGAACAAATTTTTTAACATAACATTCAGCTACATTTTTGAGATCAGAAAATTTAAGAAACTAAGTTGAACTTCTATGTATTTTAGCCTTTTTATGCTTTGATATTTCTGAGATTTCAAGTCTCCATTATTTTGGCATTTTTTAAAATAGTTATTTATGTACCTCATTCAGACTTGAGAAAGCTACGCAAGGGAAAGTGTAGTCTGCAGAATAGATCACTTACTTGTATGGCTGCCCTGCCTCACTGCTAGCGGAATATGGGGAAAAGAGTGATTCCTGCCTCTTGAGACGTTTGATAAATAAGCCCCGACCAATTGTCAGCTACCAATCAGGGACCTCCGCGGCGAAGAATTAGGGTTGGGGCAAAGGTCCAGGGATGTTACTGGAAATAGCTGCTCGTGAAATAAAGCGATTGGAAATAAACATGCTTTTCCTAACAGGGAATCAATAGAAGGGAAAGGACAGTAGGCCCAGGCTCAAGACTTCTGTATTTTTCTTTCTTGCTCATTAACTGATCAATCCATTCTGACACATTTGTTCTACTCAAAATTCATACCATTACTAAATACTTCTCCATTTCTTAATACTATTTCATTTTTATGGCTATAATTTTATTTATATTTATTTTTAAAATATATTCATTATATTTCTTTTATTAAAAATTAAAATGCTACAGAAAGTTATTCAATGCAAATAAAATTTACCCACGCCATCATCATCTCTTAACCTCCATACCTTGATTTCTTGCCTGACATATTTTTTAAAGTTTTGGGCTCATTCCTACAAAATATATATATATAAATTAGTGAATATAAATAAATGAATAAATTATTTGGCAAAAACCTTGTTATTTGCATAAAAGAAATTTTGTGTATGGCACTGCTTTGCACTATGTATTTTTCGCTAACCATGTATATTCGAGGTATCAGCAAGTCAGCAAATATTGACAGACATCATTCTCTTTAAATAATACATAGCTTTCCACTGAATGGATTTATATTCTTTACAGTTTTAGGCAATGCTAAAATGACATTCAACCTATTCTTTTATTAATTTTTTGGAATAGTGACAGATTAAATTACTAGGAATGAGTTCATGGATCAGGTATTGCTACACAGCAACTAAAGAGTGTGCTATAGACCGTGTTCTTGTAAAAATAAAAACAAAAACAAAACAACAGAAACTATTTATTAAGGTTCGTGTTTCTGCACAGACACCAAAAGTGAACATTAGCAAACTTTTTAATTTGCAACAGTTTGATATGTGAAAAATGTCACTTCACTTTTTATGGGTTTTCATTTCTGTAATCATCGCTGTATCCATTATTCTCTTTCGTTGCTTGTGTATCTTATAAGTTTGAATATGAAGACATAACATAATTTTAAAGAGAAAAACATGTTTCATCAAAGAATGTCTATAAAAATATACTAATTTCATACTAATTAAATTGAATTTTGTTTTAAATAATTTGAACATTTGGGATAAAAATTAAAACTTTACCTACAACTTTTAAATATCTATTTTTCTAGGAACATTGTCTTTTGCTGTATGGAAAACTTTAATGAAGTTAAAAATTGCAAGGAAACTCTTCGTAGAGATTTTGGAATTCATCCTTCACTTTTTTAATTAAATGCTTCTGGAAAATTTTAATAAAATAAAAATCCACAATGATAATTTCTCAAGGAGCAGTATTCTCAAAGATTAGTCCTTACACGTTTGCTTAATTTTATCATTGTCTGTGCTCATATTTTAAAATTTGATTTAATGTTGCTGTTAATTTGCTTAATTAATAATTATGTAATTAATATCAATAATAACTAAAATGTTAACTGTCCAATGTAGATCGGGTTAAATAACTGACAAATGCTGTTAAATTAATAAAGATCATATAACCTGATTGGACTTTTGGATATTATTCTATCTAAATTAATTTCATGAAATTTGGTGGAGTGGATTTTCATGGTCAGTAGTCAAGAGGCAGAAGATTTTAAGTGAAAATTTGGATGATGAATTTGGATTTCTAAAACACTTGAAAACAAACTATTAGTTTAGAATATATTACCTGATTTATCAATGTTTTGGGAGGTTCTTCGTTCTCTCAAAGTTAGAAAATTATGTTCTTAACATCACTTTTTTTAGTTCATATTTTTTTATAGAGTACTTCAGGGTCACAGGGGGCAAAATTTCTCTCCTTTAAGAATAGACAATGTGCACTGACAAAAAGGAGGCTCTCCCTCATGCTTGTCCTCTTGGGGACTCTCCTTCCACAGCTCTTATGAAGCTTGCTTACACAGGTTTACATGGGTCCCCATCCACAGGCAAATTATATCCACTAACAAACGGCTTTGGAAAAATAAAATGAATAAATTGAGCCTGGTAAAATAACATAGGCATTGACGTCAGAAAGACTCGAGTTTGTATCTAAGCTCTGTCATTTTCTAGCCGGTATCAGCTGGTTAAACCTAAGCAACTTACCAAATTCCCAGTACTTCAATATACTTATTGAAACAATTAAGATTATGGAAAAAAATGAAGATTATTGCAGAGTCCACAAGATTTTGGTTATAAAAATTGACTAGTTCAATAACGAGAAGGTAGTGGGTATCCAGTATAATATGTACAACACAGTAAATGTGGCACAGGGTACTTGTTTGATGAAAAAGACACTAATAAGGTATCTTATTATATCAAAAATAAATTATTACTATAGTATAAACTCCAAGAATATAAAGCTATGAAATATGCCCATGTTGAATTACGGCAACTCTATCATTCATAGGAATCTTCTTCATTTGTTAATAACTTTTAATCATTTGTATTAGTTTCCTTTTGCTACTGTAACAAATTACCACAAACTCAGAGGCTTTAAAACCATACGTCTTTATTATATTACAGCGCTGGAGATCACAAGTCTGAAATGGATTTCACTGAACATAAATCAAGATATTGACAAGTTTGAGTTCCTGCTGGAGGCTGCAGGGGAGGGTCAATTCTCTTGTTTTTTGCAGCCTCTTGAGGCTGCCCTCATTCCTTGGTTCATGGCTCCTTCTTTCATCTTTGAAACCAGTAGCATAGCAGCTTGAAATCTCTCTCTGATTCTGACCTCCCTGCCTCCCTTTTTTACTTATAAGGACCAATGTGATTATAATGGGTCCACCCAAATTGTCCAGGATAATCTCCCATCTCAAGATCCTAATTTAATTACATCTGCAAATCTCTTTTGTCTTGTAAATTAACCTATTCATGTGTTCTGTGTGTTCAGACATGGATATCTTTTGGGGGCCATTATTTCTGTTCTGCATTGTATGTATTCAAGCATAGATATAAGAAAATGGCACGTTAGTAGATGCAGTGCAATAAACACATGACAAATTTCTGAGTACATCATTACAAACTAATATATGTGTTTTCTACAGATGGCTTTAATCCAATAGAAATTGTTCTATTCCATATCAGAAATGGTGGCTGGCAGTATCTTGATTAGTAATTACATTACTAATTAAAAATTAAAGTAATCTAGCTTTATGGAGTGAAATAGCTCAAGTAAATGAAGGAAAAAAGGAAGAGGATTTATGTGGACTGCAACAATACTGCATGGAAATAGTGGGATGAAAGGGCACTATCTATTCTTCCCTTGCCACATACAGACTGGCTTCCTTTGCTCCGTTTCCACATGACTCATCATCATTTCTTCCCAGCTGTGCACACTGGCTCCAATGGAGCTGTGGACAAGGACTAACACAGTCACAGAGTAAAAATAATTGACAATAATCTTCCATTTCATGCAGAGAATGAGTGGGCTGTTTTCAGAAAGAAACATATGGACTGAACAGCTATGTACAAACTATTCACAGATGCCCCCTTACACCTGAAGTTCCAATCAAATAACAAAAAATTCTGAAGTAAATTATTGGTTCAGACAAATTATTTTATAAACTTTATGGTAATGGTTAAGCTCATGGGATATATATAGCCTAAAAAAATCCATGAAAAATGACTCCAAAAATGCTTTTTATGTTTTTTGTGTTCTCGTATTTGCACTATTGCTTTAGGAAAATCAAACTTTTTAGTAGAAAAATTTAGGGACTGGGAATTATCATATTAATCTCGATTGTTTTCTTTCATTGTCTTTATCTTTATCTTATGTTTACACCATACAATTGGGTCTTGACTTTTTTATCCAAACAATCACAGTCTTGAACTTTTATGATTAGACCATTTGTATTTAATGTAATTTTAAATGTTTAGATTAAATCTACCAAGCGCAAAAAGATATGTTCCTTCATTATCACATTTATCACTTTTTGCCTTTTTCTGCAGTGAGTACTTTTTATGATTTCATTTTATCTCTACTATTTACCTACTTCATACCACTTTAGAAATACGAATCATTTAAAAATAAAAATTGGTTGTTCCAAGAATTGCAGCATAAAAATTTAATTGAGTAATCTATCATCAAATAATATTGTGTTACTTGATGTGTAGTGCCAGAATATTCCCATTTTGTTCTCTTCTTTGTGATGTGGTCATAAATTGTACTTTTACATATGGGATAAACATATTGCTATCATTTTTCTTTAAATGGTCAGCTGTCTTTTAGAGAAATTACTAAGTATGCAAATTTTATGTTTGTTTTACTTTTTGTGATATCTAGCAGTCTTCATTATTTTTAGTTTCATTCTGGTACCAAATTCCTTCTGCTTGAAGAACTTCCTTTAACATCTTTTGCATTGTAGTCCTGCAAGTAATGGATTCCCTGTTTTGCTATTGGCAGTTGTAATGCTCATAGTAGTGGTGGTGGCGGCTGTTTTCATTTTATTTCACTGAAAAAGTCTTTATTTCTTATTCATTTAATTTTTTTCTTTTTTAGTATACAGATTTCACTCTACAATCTAGTTATCTGTATAGTTTCTGATGAGAAGTTTATTGGAACCTTTACATTTATTCTTCTGTATGTAATTTGTCTTTTTTCTCTGGCAGCCTTCCATATGTTCTCTTTATTTTTAGATTCCATCCAGGATGAATATGATGTGTCTAGGGGTGTTTTGGTGAGAGATTTATTCTCCTTGGTGTTCTCTGAGATTTTTAGCTCTGGGGATTGATAACTTTCATTATTTTGGAAAATTATCCACTAATATCTCTTCAAATATTACTCCCTCATTCTCTCTCCTTTCTCCTTCTGAGATTCCAGTTATACCGATGTTAGATTGTTTGATATTATCACACAAATCCTTTATTCTCTGTTCTGATATTTTGCTCTTTTTTCTCTTTTGTTTCACTTTGAGTAATTTCTATGGACCTATCTTTGAGCTCATTTTTCCTCTGCTGTGTAGAGTTTGCTGGTGAGAGCTTTAAGGGATTTTTCACCTCTGTCGCCAAGTGTGTTTTTTTTTTTAATTTCTAATATTTCCGCTTGATTCTTTCTCATAGTTTTAAATCTCTCTGCTGAAATTATTTACATATTCATATTGTCGTCTACCTTTTCCACTAAAACCAGTAATATCTTAAACATAGTTAATTTAAATTCCCTGCCAAGCAGTTTCAACATCAGGGTCATATAAGACTCTGGTTCTGCTGGTTTTTTTATCTCTTGACAGTGTGTTATTTTTTCTTACTTTTTTTGTGTGACCCATAATTTTTGGTTGAAAGCCAAACGACATGTGTAGGATAGTAGAAAGCAGGGTAAAAAGTGTTTATGCTTAGATGTGGGCAGACCTCTTATTCTGATAGGCTTTTAGTTGAGAGGGAGTGAACAAATCCAGCCAAGATTCATATTTTGTTGTTGCTGTCATTATTCTCAGTGCATCACTGGCTTAATATTCTTCTAGGGTCTTTTGTGCTTAGGGTGAAAACTGGTTTGCTGGAGGGTTTTCTCAATGATCCTCTTCTACCCTCAGCTTTCAGTTTTTTCTGCATCAGCCTGTGCCTCAATGAGAGTCTCTCTCCATGTTTTTGCTCTTCCCTCGTGTTAGCAGTTTGTTATTAGTTAATGCTTGCTAGCCTGGAGTAGGTAGGCAGAATCATTCTCTGTTGTCCTGGTTCATCCTCTGTCTCATTCAGGCTGTGTATCACTGGGTCTCCAACCTAGGACTTTATTAGTGACTGAGAGCCCCCTGGAGGTAGGAGATTTCTAATGATCTGAATGTGGGTTGATTCCCTGCATCTAAGGTAGGGTAGGATTTTTTTTTTTTGAGGAACATTGGCCCTGTGCTAATATCTGTTGCCAATCTTCCTCCTTTTTTTCCTTTCTGCTCCTCAAAGCCCCAGTAGATAGTTGCATGTCATAGTTGTACATCCTCCTAGTTGCTCTATGTGGGACGCCGCCTCAGCATGGCTTGATGAGGTGAGTATGTCAGCGCCCAGGGTCTGAACCCGCGAACCCCAGACCACCAAAGAGGAACACGTGCGAACTTAACCGCTGCGCCACGGGGCTGGCCCCAGGATTTTTGTTTTGTTTTTATTTTTTTCCTGTACCCTTCCCTCAATTGCAATAGGGCAGTAGGACTTGCTGCCTCTCCACCAGCGGTGGTGCAGTGTCTTCCACCCTACAGTCCACAGCTTTGTCCACTTTGGCCACTTCCAACAGAACTATAAAGAATTGAATCTCTCCCTGCATTTGGAGTTCCTTAGCATACACATGTCCCTCGGTTTCTGGTAGGGACAGGGATACTTTGGCCCCACCTCTAATCCTTGGAGCAGCTGAGGTCAGGGTAGAGGGGGAGCAAGGGATTGGCGGGATGCAGAGAATGTGTCTCCATGCCAGTAAGAAGACATATTTACCTTCAAGGTGGAGTAGAGCAGCCCACTTATAGTTTTCAGCCCATTTAAAGCCTTCCTTTAGCTTTTGGAACTACTTAACCTTTTTCTTATCATCTGGAAGAAAGTGCAACCAAAAAAGCAGACTTTCAGTGTTTTGGCCCATACAAATCCCTATACCAGCTCTTGGGACTCCTGGACCCTTCTCCTCCAGCCTTGGGGAGGGAGCACAAACAAATGAAATTCTAATGTTTTCACTCTGCACAAAACAAAACAAACTTGGCTATCTGTAGACACTTTCTTGCCCCACTTAGAGAGAAAAACCAAAAGTCTCATTCAGGCTGCTTGTTTCAAAGTAGAGTCTCACATATTGCCCAATTGACCATACAGTTTGCTCAGTATGACCCCTATCCCCAACAACTCTCTGTTCCTTACAGAATCTCTTCCTTGTCTCGAAGAATTATTTCGTATATATATATTATGATATATATTATGTATTGATACATATGATATATATCATATATAATATACCATATATTATGAAATAATGTACCTATACATAATATATATTATTTCATATATATATAATTTTTGTATTTCATTATTTCATGTACATACAATTTTTGACAGGAAACAAGATGCCTCTGGATCTGAAAACAGCCCACTTACTACTCATAGAACATCTTAGTGCCAGTTACTCATGCCCTAATTTCCACAGAGTGATGCAATGAGGGCCAGATGTTCACCTTGGCATGCAGTGGAGTTGCGCCACAGGAAAAGAACCCTGAAATAATAAGACTTGGAACTTGTATAGAGCAGCTGGTATATCAGCCCATTCTCTACACTCACTCAAGCAAGAGAGAAAAGGAAACCTCACCTTTACATTGAAGAGAAATAGAGGTGAGGTGAAAAAAGGTAAAATTCTTCTACTATATCTTCAAATTTCTTTTTTTCATTAGAGATTAAATTTTTACAGTAATTCTTTGTTGAACATCTCAGAGACAGACGTCTTTTCTACCTTGCTTCCCATGGCAACCCAGTGCTGATGCAGAACCAGAAATAAGGTCACTGCTCAATGAATATCTGTCAAACTAGGTCTGGGGCTTGGGAATGATTTTATGATAGTTTTCTGGCAACTCACCATGGTTAGAATAAACATACAGCACGTACATACAGGGAAGGGCTGGGCCTGCATGAGCCCATGGCCTACATAGTCCTAATTATGGCCCAGAGTTCAGATCATAGCGCAAGGGTTCTGAATTAACCATTTCCTGTGCATCACTCCTGAATCCTCTTGGACTCAATTCTGACTGCAGCCACTGCTGCTATTATGATCAGTTCCACACAGGTTTTGATGTGATTCACTCTGGTGCAACTTGCAGTTTAATTTCAGTCACTCCTTGTACCTTTTACCTACTGCCCTGGGCTTTTACACCTCTGCTACTACCTGGGACACCTGCAAGAACTTGTTGGGTACTCAGACTTGTACAACCAGAATGGCAGGAGATTTTCTACTCATTAGGCCTCTCTTGTGTTCAAAAATTATACCTAGGATTTAGTTTATGGAGGTATGACTAAAGGAGAACACAGAGAGCCCAATGCCATTGAAAGAAGAATTTATTACTTACATTTCCAGAAAGAAGTGAGCATGCCACACCACACAGGGGCACAGGGGAAACACGAGGATGGCCATGAGGCAGACAACAAGAGTGAGGAGAAGGCATAGGTCAGGTCTTTATTGAGATTTCCTCAGGAAAGGCAAGACAGGGAAGAGTAAACAGTCTAGGATTGGCTTTGTGCAATAGGGGTGGTCTCCAAGTACCTGGGCCTGGAATAACTTATGGCAGGGGAAATATTGGCTTGGTGTGTGAGAGATAAGAAGGTGGTTAGAGCCTCAGACTTAGATCTGCCAGTCTGCACATGAAAAGCATGTTTTGGGCAAGCTGTCTCCCAACCCCAGGAATTAACTGGCTCTGAGAGATGCAATCTCTCTCTAGGTCTGTAAAGCCACCAGGAGATATCAAAACATCATAATATATGAAAATAAAAAACATAATTAGTAGACCTTGAACAATGGATGATGAAAGCACTTGGATAAATGATTATCACTTCCATGTCTCAAGGCCAGAAGTTCTAAGATGTTTTTCATAATATTTCTCATATATCCCATAACATTAAGCTTGCTTACCTTAGTGGTGGCAGCTCAATTATCTCTCTCTGTGTTAGCTTTTCCTCTTTCCTTTTCTTTCACTATTTCCTTAGGATCACATTCCTATATATACTACCTATGTACAAGCTTTTGACTCAAATCTCGCTAAAGTTCAGACAGGTCAGACATACAGCTCTTGGCTTGTATATAAAGTGAAATGGAAAAAGGATCCAGTAAGTGCCAAATCTAACAAAAAGCTCTGCTGAATTTTGTATGGAACTGTTTATTTTATGTAGTTACATTGCTGATATCTCACCAATCAGAATCATTTGGATTCACAGTGATTCTCCATGAGAACTACACATACTCAAGGTAAAAACATGTGACATTATTATAGTTGCTATGAGAGAAAAAGAAAGACAGACACAAATGAGACCAAGACTTACTAACATTTCTCAGAAACTGACAAATACTCCACTTTATCTGCAAGTCACTCCATATTTGTTGGTAAGGCATTTCCATCTCTACTCTATTGTCACCAGGAAAAGAAATGCAAAGTGTTGATTGGTTGAGATATAAAAATCTCAATTCCCAGAATGATGTCAGCATCATGGCAGAGTGAGTTGTTCCCTTTATCTCTCCCTTCTAAGTGACAATTAAACAGACATTCACTAACAAGCAGATGATTCTCTACGTAGCACAACAGGATACCTGAGAGATCCATGCAGCCATACATCTAAGGTAGGTGGACTGGATCCCTGAGAGGCAGTGGAACTAGATGAGCACACTCTTCCCTCACCCCGGTGGCAGCAAGCTAGGTCACAGATCCTCACACAGGGGCCAGCCCAGAACAACTGTAAGTGGAGGCAGGGGCAGCCCGGCCTTGTGCAAATGCTTTTGGAGTGGTAGCCTGGCGTGCAGGAGTGCCCACCATGCCTCAGTGGCCCCACTCATGAGAATGCTCCCCACTGAGTGGTGGCATCTCAGTCCCCATGTAGGTGCCACTTCCACCCACCACTGCAGCTCAGCAAATCTCCTGCTGAGTGCAGCATCTCCACCCATGTGAGAGTGAGTGCCATCAGAGTACAGAGGCCCTGCCTGCAGCATGCAACCCCACCCACATGAGTGAAACCTGCTGAGCAGCTGCAGCCAGCCCACGCACATGCAGAGTGGCCTTTCTAGCACAACTACCATGAGATGGGACAGGATCAGAAAACTTATCTCATGCCCTACCCCCAGTGGTGGCAGGTGGAATCTGCAACCTGATGCCAACAGAAATGCACCAGCAAAGGATCAATTCAGCAAACACAATGAAGAACCACAGTAACACTTCAGAGGAGAAAGAAAATGACAAGTATCTAGAGACCAATTTTGAAGTCATAGAAGTTTACAATCTAAATGACAGAGAATTCAAAATAGCTGTCATAAAGAAACTCAATGTGTTATAAGAAAACTCAGAAAGATAGTTCAATGAGCTCATGAATAAAATTAATGAGCAGAAGGAATACTTCACCAAAGAGATTGAAGTTCTAAAAAAAAAAAAAAAAAAAAAAAAACAGAAATTCTGGATGTGAAGAACACAATTAATGAGATAAAAAATAATCTAGAAACCATAAAAAACAGAGCTGAATGTTACAGAGGAAAGAATTAGTGAATTAGAGGATAGAAACATAGAAATGCTTCAGGTGGAGGACTAGAGAAAATTAAGGTTTAAAAAAAATGAAGAAATTCTTTGAGAAATATCTGACTCAGTGAGGAAAAGAGATATAAGGATTAGAGGTATTCCAGAGGCAGAAGAGAGGGAGAAAGGAACAGAGATCTTGTTCAAATAAATAATAGCTAGGAGATTAGCAAACCTAGGAAAGGAACTGGACTTACAAGTACATGAAGCCAATAGAACTCCTAATTATATCAATGCAAAAAGACCCTCTCCAAGGCTTATAATATTAAAACTGGCAAAAGTCAATGACAAATAAAAAATATTAAGAGCAGCAAGGCAGAAGAAAACAACATACAAAGGAACCCCTATCAGGCTTTCAGTGGATTTCTCAGCAGAAACCTTACAGGATAGTAGAGAATGGAATGATATATTCAAAATGCTGAAAGACAAAAACTGGCAGCCAAGAATACTCTATCCAGCGAAACCATCCTTCAGATGTATAAAAGAGAAATGAAAGCTTTCTCAGATAAACAAAAGCTGAGGGAGTTCATCACCACTAGGCCTGCCATACAAGAAATGATGAAGGAAGCCCTCCGACCTGAAATGAAAAGGCACAGTTTTACAAAGCTTTGAGCAAGGAGATAAATAGAGAAAATCAGAAAATTGCAGCTATCAGAACAGGCTAGCAAACACTTCTTTATAACATAAAAGAAAAAGAGAAGTAAAGCATCAAAAATAACTATAAACACTTCAATTTAGTCGCAAACTCACAACACAAACAAGAATAATTTTGTGACAACAATAACTCAGAAAGGGAAGAGGAAAGGGATGGAACTTGCTTAGGCTAATGGAGATAAGAAGCTATCATAAAATAGACTATCTTATCTATAAAATCTTTTATGCAAACCTCATGGTAACCACTACACAAAAAGTCAGAGCAGAGCCACAAGTCATAAAAAAAGAGAAAACTGAGAAAACCATTACAGAAAACCACCAAAGTGAAATGCCATTAAGAAACACAAGGGAAAAGAAACTATGGAAATATAGAACAACAAGAAAACAAGAGATAAAATGGCAGTATTAAGACCTCATATATCAATAATCACTCTAAATGTAAATGGATTGAATTCTCCAATCAAGACACACAGAGTGGTGGGATGGATTAAAAAACAAGACCCAACAATGTGATACCTCCAGGAAACACATCTCAGCTCTAAAGGCAAACATAGGCTCAGAGTGAAAGGATGGAAGATGATGCTCCAAGCAAATGGCAAGCAAAGAAAGTAAGTGTTGCCATGCTTATATCAGACAAAGCAGACTTCAAGTTAAGAAAGACAATGAGAGACAAAGAGGAGCAGTATGTAGTGATAAGAGGGACATTCCACCAAGAGGCCATAACACTTATGAACATATATGCACCTAACACAGGGGCACCAAAGTACATAAAGCAAATATTAACAGACTTAAAGGGAGAAATTAACAGCAACACAATAATAGTAGGGAACCTTTTGTCTATGTACCACTGACAGGAGGGGCACAAAATTTGGTGATTTGCTAGTTATCTCTAGATTTTTATAAGCTACAATTTGATTGAAAGGCAACATTGGAACTGATATGAGATTTGAGTTGTGGCTATAGGTAAAAAGAGAAAATGAGAATGTAGAGTTGGCATAAATGCGAAAGCACAGCGATTCCTGGCTCTTGGGACTTTTGATATATGAGCTCCAACCAATTGCCATCCATCAACAGATATCCTGCTCCACCTTCAGGGAGAGAAATGAGGGGTAGGGCAAGATTCCAGGGATATTTATGGAAATATTTCCTCATAGAAAAAAAGCAATGATGAACAAACATTACTTCTGCCAAGAGGGAGAAAAGAGAAGTAGGCCTAGGTCTTGTATCCTTCAGAGCTATTATTTCTTGCACATTAACTGTTCTATCGTAACTGTTCTCTTCCGTTGAAAAATCACTCCACACTGTCACTAAATCCTTGTGCTTTATTGCTCAACAATATCTAATTTTCGTATGGCTGTAATTCTTTATTATTTATTTTATAGTATATGTAATGCTTTTCTATTATTGAAATTCAAAGTCCACAGAAAGTTATTAAATGAAAATGAAACTTACCCTTTCTAACACTACTTTTCTGCCTGCATGGCTTGGTCCCCCACCCAATATTTCTCAAAAGAATTTGGTGCTCACTTCTGCAAACAAAATGAAACACATGCCAGTGAGTATTCAGTGAATGCAAAAAAAATTATTTAATAAAGCCTTTCTTGTTTGCAAAAATGAGATTATGTTTTACATATTGTTCTATATTAACATACATTTCTCTCTTAAAAAGAATACATGACTTCCCATCAAATGGAGTAACATTATTTCCAGTTTTATGCTCTTGCAGACAATGCAAAAGTGACTTTTAATGTGTACTTCGTTAGCTTCATTTGTGAGACAACTAATAGAGTCAATTAGTGGGAAAAAATTGATTGTTTGGGTATTGACAAATAGCAATCGAAATAGTGTGTTGTAGCTTTCTTTCCCGCCAAAAGTGAAATGTTTATTATGATTATTGTTTCCCTATGGCCACTGAAAATGAGTATCAGCAAATCTTTAAATTTTTGTCAGTCTATTATGTGAAAAATGGTATTTCAATGTTTAAGGGATTTTTCATTTCTCTAATTGTGATTTTTATATTTTAAGCATTATTCACATTACCTACTTATGTTTCTTAAAAGTTTGAGTATGGATGCATAAAACAATTTTAAATATCAACATTTAGTTTTTTATTAAAGAATGTTCATAAACATATATTAATTTAATTGAATCTTGTTTTCAAACTTTCAACATTTGAAAAGCAAAATTAAATTTTGACCCACAACTTTTTAATATCTTTACTATCTTCTAGGAGCATTGTCTTTGGCTATATACAGACTTTAACGAGGTTCCAAGTTGCAAGAAAATTTTTTCTAAAGATTTTGGAATTTATTTGTCATCCTTTAAATTAAATACTTCTGAAAATGTATAATGAAATAAAAATCAAAAATTATAACTCCTTGAACAACAGTACTTGCATAAATTAGTCCTTGGTTTATTAAAATTTTGTCATTGTATCTTAATATTTAAATATGAAAAAATGTTCAATGTCACTAATCGTCAGGGAAATGCAAATCAAAACCACAGTGAGATATACCTCACACCTGTCAGGATGGCTATTATCAAAAAACAAAAGATAACCAGTACTGGTGAGGATGTGGAGAAATTGGAATCCTTGCACACTATCGGTGGAAATGCAAAATGGGGCAGCCATTACGGAAAACAGTACGGATGTTCCTCAAAATATTAAAAATAGAACCATAATATTGCCCAGCAATCCCACTTCTGGGTATTTATCCAAAAGAATTGAAATCAAGATCTCACAGAGATATTAGCATTCGCATGTTCATTGCAGCACTAGTCACAGCAGCCAAGATGTGGAAATAAGGTAAATGTCCATCAACAGATAAATGGGTAAATAAAATGTGGCATACATATACTATTTAGCCTTTAAAAAGAAGGAAATTCTGCGATAGGTAACAACATGGATGAGCCTTGTGGACATTATACTAAGTGAAATAAGCCAGTCATAGAAAGACAAATACCTCATGATTCCACTTATATGAGGTATCTAAAATAGTTAAATTCATAGAATCAAAGAGTGGAATTGTGGTTGCTAGGGGCTGGGGGGAAGGAGAAATGAGAATTACTAATTAACAGGCATAAAGTTTCAGTTAAGCAAGATTAATAAGCTCTAGAGAACAGCAGTACAAAATTGTACCTATAGCCAACATTAATGTAACATACACTTAAAAATTTGTTGAAAGGATAGATCTCATGTTAAACTTTCCTACCACAATAAAATAAACATTTTTTGAAGTTTGAATTAAGGTTGCTGTTAATTTGCCCAGTTAATAATCACTGAATTAATTGTCAACAATATCTAAAATGCTATGGTCCAATGTATATTCAGTTGAATTGTTAACAATTGCTGGTAAATTAATAAAAAGTCATAAAATTTGTTGGACTTTTTTTATTTATTTATTTATTTTTTCCCCCAAAACCCCAGTAGATAGCTGTCTGTCATAGCTGCACATCCTTCTAGTTGCTGTATGTGGGACACGGCCTCAGCATGGCCGGAGGAGCGGTGCGTCGGTGCGCACCCGGGATCCGAACCCAGGCTGCCGGCAGTGGAGGGCGCGCACTTAACCGCTAAGCCATGGGGCCGGCCCCTGTTGGACTTTTAATTATTCTCTTGTGTTAATTAATTTCATAGAAGTTGGGGAAATAAATTTTTAAGATCTATAGTCAAAAGACAGAATATTTTAACATAAAATTTGTATTTTTAAAATATTTATGATTGAACTGTTCATTTAGCATGGATTGCCTTGTTTGTCAATATTTTAGGGGTTGTAGATGCCCTCAGGTTGGAAAAGTTACATTAGAACTACCTTTCTTTTGGTCCTTTTATTTCCATTTATATATTATTCTCTGAAAGACTAAATTTTAGTGATGAAGATCAGATCAGTAGTTGCTGCCAGAGTTTAGATTGGCGGAGGGTCTGACTGCAAAGGGACTGCACAAGGGCATTTCCTTCAGTTGAACAATAAGATTTTTACCCTGACTGCTGTGGCATTTACATGAATCTAATATGTAATAAAATTTCATTGAGTGAGATTTTACACACACACACAAACACACACACCAGTCAAACAAACAAAAAAGAGTACATTTATAACATGGTGAAATCATGAAAATGTCCGTTGTGTAGTTAGTAGTATTAAAGCAATGTCAATTTCCTAGCTTTGATCATTTTACTATAGTTATGTGCAATCTTATCATTGGACAAAGCAGGGTAAGTGTACAGAGGAGTTTTCTGTACTTCTTTTTTTCTAACTTCTAGGTGAGCTTATAATTATGTAAAAATTTAAAATTTTTAAAAAAGTGGAAGTTGATGGTAGTACTGTAGTGAAAATCCAAGGCTTCTCCTTTCATATAATGGTCTTCCCACTATACTAAAGCACACACCCCCAGAGGGACTATGTACAGACCTCAGATAAGGAGATAAATAAAGAAAATTCGTCTCTTCAATAAATGGTGCTGGAAAAACTAGACAGCCACATGCAAAAGAATGAAACTGGACCCCTTTCTTACACCATACACAAATATCAACTCAAAATGGATTCAGGACTTGAATGTAAGACCTGAAACCATAAAACGCCTAGAAGAAAACATAGGTGGTAAGCTCCTTGACATCAGTCCTGGCTATGATTTTATGGATTTGACACCAAAAGGAAAGATAACAAAAGCAAAAATAAACAAATGGGACTACATCAAACTAAAAAGCTTTTGCACAGCAAAAGAAACCATCAACAAAATGAAAAGCCAAACTACTGAATGGGAGAAAATATTTGAAATCATATACCCGACAAAGGGTTAATATCCAAAATATACAAAGAATTCATACAACTCAATGGCAAAGAAACAAAATCCAATTTAAAAATGGGCAAAAGATCTGTATAGACATTTTTCCAGAGAAGACATACAGATGGTCAATAGGTACATGAAAAGATGCTCAGCATCACTAATCCTCAGGGAAATGCAAATCAAAACCACAATGCGATATCAGCTCACATCTGTTAGTACAGCTATTATCAAAAAGAGAGGAGATAACAAGTGTTGGCAAGAATGTAGAGAAAAGAGGACCCTTGAGCAGTGTTGGTGGGCATGTAAATTGATGCAGCCACTATGGAAAACAGTATGGATGTTCCTCAAAAAATTGAAAATAAACTACCATATGATCCAGCAATCCCACTTCTGGGTATTTTTTTGAAGAAAATGAAAACACTAACTCAAAAATATATCTGCACCCCCATGTGCACTGCAGCATTATTTACAAGCCAAGATATGGAAACAACCTAAGTGTCCATTTATGAATGAATGGATTTAAAAAATGTGATATATATATATATATATACACATACACACACACAATGGAATATTATTCAGCCATAAAAAGAAGGAAATCTTGCCATTTGGGATGTTGAAGACGTTATGCTAAGTTACATATGTCAGACAGAGAAAGACAAATGCCATATGATCTCACTTATATGTAGAATCTTAAGAAATAAAATAAAATAAAAAACCGAGCTCGTAGATACAGAGTACGGATTGGTAGTTGCCAGAGGTGGGGGATAGGAGGTAGGTGAAATGGATGAAGGGGGCCAAAAGGTACAAAATTCCAGTTATAAAGTAAATAAGTCATGGGGATATAATGTATAGCATGGTGACTATAGTGAATAATATAATATTGCATATTTGACAGTTGCTAAGAGAGTAGATCTTAAAAGTTCTCATAAGAAAAAAAATTTTGTAACTAGGTCTGGTGATGGATGTTAACTAGACTTATTGTGGTGACCATTTCACAATATATACAGATATCAAATCATGTTGTACACCTGAAACTAATGCAATATTATGTGTCGATTACACCTCAGTAAAAAAAAAAAGAGATAGAAAGAATTACAAGTCATCTAAAGGAAAAAGTTCATCCTAGCGATGTCCAGACTATAGCTTTTTTCAATTCTTTTCTGGCCAAATAGGTAAACCCCAGGCCTTTTCATTCCCATGAGGGTCAGTAGAGGATCATCTTATGGTCCAACCATGCCAGCCATTATCTGGACTGGTTGTTAAGAAATATGGCCTATATAGTGCATCATTTCCCCAAGGAATTCTATCATTTGGGTTTGGACTAACAAAATCCTCTGTCTCCACAAGTATAGGTTGCTATTTTAACTTTTAACCACCAGGTGGGGATGTTACATGGTCTAGAGAAGAAAAATAGAACACATTCATGAGCTAGGACTTAACTTCTTAGCAATCCTAAATTGACAGGTACCCCGCCTGCCTTATTCTCCCTCCCAGCAGCTGAATGATCATGATAGTAAGTTATAAACTGATGGAGAAGGGACCTTGAGCGAATATTTTAAACTTTAGAACAGGAAGTGACCTGAAATATCATAAAGTCCAAAATACTCATTTCGTGTCCTAAGAAACTGAGGTCCAGCCCAGAGATATTGATTTGCCCAAAATCACATATTGGGTTGGGAATAGAACCAGGCCTGGAACTCAGATATTATAGTTCTTTCGTCTGTAGGAGACGCGCCCTACAGGTACAAGGCTGTAGCAGTGGACCAATCAGGAGAGCCAGCTGGAGATGGTCTGTCCATATAGAAGAAAGAGTTCTAGAGAACAGGTGGACCTTTCCACCACCAGAGTGGTCATGCAGGTGAGGCAATCTGCCAGCAGGGGGCACACAGCTGCCTTCTTGAAAAAAATTTCAGTCAGCCAGAGAAGTTTACCAAGATGGTAAATCTTAACAACTACGATCTGTGTCATTGAAGACCACTTGTTTTGGGACTTTGCAGAATTTTGAGATGTTAAATTACTTCAAATTTAAGCCATAGAAGAGAGAGATGACATTTGCAGACTTTTTTTTATAACACCTCAGTTATGTATCAGCTTCAGTATGAATAAAAGTGTGGGATTCAGTATAAATGTCCAGGCTGTTTAGGGCAGAGACATATTAAACCAAGTTTTCGGTTCCTGAAAAATAACACAGGCCCTTCATACTATCACATCTTTAACACAGAGTCACAGTAATGAGTTATTGTGAGATGATAGCATAGAGAAAAAGAAGACTATGGCCAGATTTAGAGTAGTTTTACAGATCAGCCAGCATTTACCTTGGAAATCAGGGAACTGGGTCATAGAAATCAGAGAACTAGTTGAGTGAAATAAAGAAAAAACAGAAGAGATTCTGAGCATGGGATGCTGACAGAGAACAGGTTTGAGTTAGGGACCAAAGTGCTGTTTTCCATTGAAGGAATAAAATGAGGACATAAGGTGTCTGAAGAAGGAAAGTGTGAGAACAAAGATGGTGTGCAGTGATGAAGATTGGAGGCTGCATTCAAATTCATTTTGAATTCTGAACTAAGTTTAAAAGCATGTAAACTACAGAGGAAAGAGTTTCCCTGTGCTCTGTGGTATACTTTTAATTTGAGAAACTAATCTAGTTTGATCAAGCATTACAGAGATTTTTACACCCACCTCACGCACAGGGGCAAGTTTCCTAGAAGCCAAAACAAAAATTCAAGCATAAGCTTCCTAAGTAAGAAGAGCTGTCTCCCTTCTCTCTCAGCCTCCGTGATTCCCGCGGAATGTAACAGAACACCATCCTGCCAAAAATGTGATTCCAACAATGACGACATTTCACTGGGAAAGACACAATGAGACCTGGTGCTGCCAAACATTCATCAGAGTAGTAAATCTTTTGAAAAATTAGTCACTGTGATGCACAAACCTACGGTGGCCTCATTGGATAAATATCTATTACTCAGAGAGAATAATAGGAGGGTGAGTTGTTTTTCCTAATTAGTATGCAGTGTTGTTCTAAAAGCCAACGTTGTTTCATAGGAAGGTTCTCTGCTAGCATAAGAAAAAAGGAAAATAATTTACAGAATAAATGGAATGAAAAACGCTAAGTGTGTATAGAATGCTGATTCCCGGTGAATCCCAGGAGGTTTCTTGGTCACCTCCAAATTTCTCTTGAAGGAGGGAAGGGAGTAGAGATGCAGTATTGCAGGAGCTGCTGCTTTCTATATCCCAGTGAAACATTTTTAAAACTTTTTATTAAGGTGATACATTTTAAAACAACTACAAGGATGCCAGATGATTCTGTAACATTACAGGTATATATAACAAAGCGTATTATCATCCACACATTCAAACCACATCAAAAAATATGTTAATTGCACATGTATATCTGTTCTATTTTAAGGCCCCCTTAAAAAAAGACTCAACTTTCCCTTCACACAAATAAGATTTACATTCAAAATATATCAAATTTTGAATCTTATCTCTCAGTTAATTGTGTTTATTAGCCCTTAGCTTACCTATGCTACAAAAAAACTGTTCTCATTCAGGCATTTAATACCAAAACTGATAATTAGACTAATTTTAACAAGCTAGAGTAGTGGCTTTTTTTCACTGAAGGACAAAATAATATGTGCACTCATCATGAAGTATTGTTACCTCAAGGAAAGAGAACACCGTGTACAAGCTACTTACTTTTTCATGATATTTTTTTCTCCTTGCTGACAATATCAAGATTTGGAAGACATCAAATAACCAGAGATTTCTGAATATTAGCTAGATTCCAGAGCATGGTATGATGAATTCTCTAAAGGTATGTAAAAGCTCTTAGTACATGTCTAGTGCTCCAGAGACAAATTTATTGATCACATACACTATGAAATATTATTTCTGCAATATAAGTGTAAGTTTATATAAGAAATCAACGAATGATGCTGAGCTAAATATAATCTTTAAAATATTCAGTCAAGTTGTCAATATTTTTATATAACGATATCTGATTTTTCCTCACCTTAAAATTGTGCTGTAGTATGTAGAAATGATAAATACTAGAATCTTGCTTTGTAAATCACACATTTATAAAAGACAACAGCACGGCTGCAGAGTATCAGAATGTTTGGTGGGACCTGAACCTTACAGGACATTTGGTCCTGTCCAAAACATCCATAAGACATTTGCTCCACGCCAAAAGGTCCTTGATATCCGGTCATATCTGGTCTTATCCAAAATGTCCGTAGGAATACTGAGTCCACACTAAAAAGTCCTTGATCTTTGATCTTGATCAAAACAATTTGGCATGGACCAAATATGCTCATGGATGTTTTGGACAGGACCAAATATCAAGGACCTTTTGCAGTGGACCAATTGTCTTATGGACCAAATGTCTAATGGACCAAATGTTTTATGGACATTTTGGGCAGGACCAAATGTCTGCTAATAGACCCAAATGGACATGTGGATTCAGAACCAGGCTGACTGGCCAGCTCTGCACCTTGCGGCTGCCTCTCTCCAAACTGCGGAGCAGCTACATTGCCAGCCTCTCGGATAAGCAAGCACATCCTAGGGAAAGGCCCCTGGTGTCTACTTATTTTTTTTTTTTAAGGTATTGGGCTTTTTTTTTAGTTGAAATCTATTTGACATATAACATTGTATAAATTTAAGGTGTACAACATGTTAATGTGATACATTTATATAAAAATATATGATTGCCATTGTAGCAATAATTAGCACCTCTATCACATTACATAATTATCATCTCTTGTTAGTGGTTGGATTAATTAAGTCAGTCTTTTAGCAAGTTTGATGATTTTAGTACAACATAGTTATCTATATTCATTATACTGTGCATTATATTTCTAGGACTTATTTACTACTCCTTACAAGTTCGTACCCTTAAACCACATCTGTCCTATCTCCTCATCCACATCCTCTGGTAACCACTATTTTACTCTCTGTTTCTACGAGTTTGGCTTTTTTAGATTCCACACGAGTGAAATTATAAAGTACTTGTCTTCCTCTGTCTGGTTTACCTCACTTAGCTTGTTACTTTTTATTTTGTTTCCATTAGCAACTATTTGTTTCCCAGAAGAAGGCTTGAAAACCTCAACATCTGGCTCGCTTCATACTGCATCTGAGACAAAATTGCTATTTTCTGCAAGAAGATTTTTCCCAAATTTTTAAAATTTCGGTTATTGTCAACATCACCGCTAGAAAGCTGGTTTCTTGAATAGTCATTTGAATGATCCTTTAAAGGTAAGCTGTTCTCTTATCGGATCCATAAAATATGTAAATACGTGATTATAAACATACTGCCAATTTATGATGCCTGTTTAAGTATCATATTGGAAAAATAAATAATTGATGATCTGCACAAGTGTAGTCAAGCTTCATGGCTCTTCGTAGGAGGTATGTTCACAAAATGTTGGTGGTAGCATGATCTGAAGGTGAAGTTTTCAGCCCTCTGATGTCAAAAGGGTCACTTGTTGCGCATTTGGGTTGGTGGTCTCAACTGGCCTGCACTGGGCAAGGGAGGGACTCTCAGATCCTTGAAAACAACTCTTCATTACTCTGTTGATAAGATGGGGTCAGTTGAACTGGACCTAGTAGGTCCTGTGTTTACAAAAAGATGCTCAACATTATATGTCATTAGGGAATTGCAAATTAAAACAATGAGACACCACTACATTCCTGTTAGAATAGCCAAAACCCAAAACACTGACAACACTAAATGCTGGCAAGGATGTAGAGCTACTGGAGCTCTCATTCATTGCTGGTGGGAATACACAATGATACAGCCACTTTGGAAGACAGTTTGGCAGTTTCTAATGAAAGCTAAACATACTCTTACCACTCAATCCCTTCAATTCAATCAATCTCGCTCCTTAGTATTTACACAAATGAGGTGAAAACTTATGTCCACACAAAAACCTGCACGCAGATGTTTATAGCAGCTTTATTCATAATTTCCAAAACTTGGAAACAACCAAGATGCCCTTCAGTAGGTGAATGGATAAATAAATTGTGGCACATCCAGACAACAGAATACAGTTATCCCTCTGTATCCGTAGGGGATTGGTTTCAGGACCCCCCATGGATACCAAAATCCATGGATGCTCAAGTCCCTTACATAAAACAGGGTAGTATTTGCAACATAACCTATGCGCATCCTCTCGTATACTTTAAATAATCACTAGATTACTTATAATACCTAATACAATGCAAATGCTATGTAAATAGTTGTTATCCTGTATTGTTTAGGGAATAATGACAAGAAAAAGAGTCTGTACATGTTCAAGTCTTTCAATCTGAGTTTGGTTAAATACACAGATATGAAGGGCTGATTGTTTTATTCAGTGCTAAATAGAAATGAGCTATCAAGCCATGAAAAGACATGGAAGAACCTTAAATGGATATTACTAGAACCTTAAATGGATATTACTAAGTGAGAGAAGCCAATCTAAAAAGGCTAAGTGAGACATGATTCCAACAATATGACATCTGCAAAGGCAAAACTATGGAAACAATAAAGATATTAGTGGTTGCCAGGAGTAGGACGAGAGGGAGGGATGAAAAGGTGGAAAATGGAGGATTTTTAGGGCAATGCAACTATTCTATATAATACTATAATGGTGGATACGTGTCATTATACATTTACTAAAACTCATAGAATGTACAACACCAAGATGAACCCTAATGTAAACTAGGGACTTTGGGTGATAATGACATGTCAATGTAGGTTCGTAAATTATAACAAATGTACCACTCTGGTGAGAGATGTGGATAGTGGGGGAGGCTGTGCATGTGTGAGGTCAGAGGGTGTATGGGAACCTTGTGCACTTTCTGCTCGATTTTGCTGTGAACCTAAAACTGCTCTAAAAAATAAAGTCTATTTTTAAGAAGAAGTTTTTAGTTCATCTTTATTTTTGAAGGAAATTTTCACTGGTCATAGAATTCTAAATTGACAGTTTTTTCCTAGCATTTTGAAAATAACTTTCTGCTGTCACAAGGTTTCCATTTTTTCCTGTTGAGAAATCAGCTCTCAGTATAATTGTATTTCTTTTGTAGGCAATCTATCTTTTCTCTCTGGCTACTCTTAAGATTTTTTTCTTCTTTGGTGTCCTAGGTTTTTACTATCATGTATCTAGGTATGGGTTTCCTTTAGTTTATCCTACTTAGAATTCACTAGATGTCCTGAATCCATGGATTGGTGTTTTCATCCACACTGGGAAATTCTCAGCCCTTGTCTCCTCAAATATTGCCTCTTGTCCATTCTCTTTGCTCTCTTTTTCTAGAACTCTGATTAGATATGTTAGATGTTCTCATTTGATCCTCCATATCTCCTATGGCTTCTTTCTATGGGTATGGGGGAATCTAAGAAAGATTTTTGAGCAGAGGAATGGTGTGCTCATCTCTGTTTTGCTAAGATCACTCTGACAGTATCATTGAGAATGGATTGGAGAGGAGAAGAAGGGGAAGAGCCATCAAGAAGATGTCTGGCATCTCCCTTGGCCTTTGTGTGGGGTCATCTATAACAGGGAGCTTTCTCAGTGAGAATATTCACTCAGGACTTCGGCCCTCCCCACAGGGCCCACAGAGGAGTGAAGCTGCTGGCTCTAGGGTTGGGCACACACCAGGGTGCCACGAGGTTCGTCTGGCCTGCCTGAGAGGTCCTGGCAAAGGCTGCTTTGTGCAAATGTCCATGCTTCCCTGTGTTGGAAAGGCCCCAGGGCCTCCTGAGCTGGTTTTTCCACATGTGTGTCAGCACTTTGTCAGATGTGCAGACTGCTGTTTCTGTCTTCTGTGGGTTCCTAAAATAGAGGCGACATCTGATCTCTCTGTTCCTCATGGAGGTGCGCCTCTGCATCATCCCAGATACCAAAGGAAAATGTTTCCTTTTAGTGTGTATTATTGACTGAATTGTATTCTCCCAAAATTCATATTTTGAAGCCTTAAACACTAGTACTTCAGAATGTGACTGTATTTGGAGATAGGGCCTTAAAGAGGTAAGTTAAAAGGAGGCTGTTAGGGTGAGCTTTAATCCAATATGCCTGGTGTCCTTATAGGAAGAGGAGATTAGTCCATATAGAGAGATACTAAGGATGCACACGCACAGAGGGAGACCATGTGAGGACACAACGAGAAGGCAGCTGTCTGCAAGCCAAGGAGAGAGGCTTCAAAGGGAACCAACCCTGCCAACGCCTTGACCTTCGACTTCTAGCTTCCAGAACTGTGAGAAAATAAATTTCTGTTGTTTAAGCCACCCAGCTTGTGGTGTTTTGTCATGGCAGCCCTAGCAAATTAAAGGAATACCTCGTTTCATTGCACCTCAGAGATATTGCATTTCTTTTTACATGACCCTCCACCAACACAAAGATTACAACTCACTGAAGGCTCAGATGATGGTTAGCATTTTTCAGCAATAAAGTATTTTTTAATTGAGGTATGTACATTGTTTTTTTAGGCATAATGCTATTGCACACTTAATAGACTACAATATAGTCTAAACATAAGTTTTATATGCACTGGAAAACTAAAAAAATTCGTGTGACTCACTTTATTGCAATAATTGCTGATTGCAGTGGTCTGGAACTGAACACACACTATCTCTGAGGTATGCCTGTAATACAGTGTGCACTTTACTCCAACTGTGTCATCACCTGCTAGTTCATCAGCAGAGCAGAAATGGACTGGGGAAATTGCTCTTTGAAGGCCCTGCAGGAAGTTTTGCAGTTATACAATAGTGGTGAGGGATGGGGTCTTCCCCCCATGAAAGTGGCCAAATCGGATGGCTCCATCTCAGTACTTTCTTCAGATTTCAGAAGCACCTGAGCCATTTGCTCCTGGTACTCGGAGCATTGACTTCTCTGCTCAGAGGTAGCTAATCACATGGAAATTTTTGGCTTCTGTACTTGACTCTGTGCAAAAGCATTGGGAGGAAGATTGCTTCACAAGCACCTGCCCAGGTTCCTTGAGTATCTGTGGTGTATCGCTTGATTCCTGGTTTGGGATGACTGAGATTTATGGGACGACACGAGAATGGTCCAGCTTATTAGGGACCAGTCATCAGTTTGCTGGCCACAGCCCTGAGCATTTCACGTTGAAGTTGTTGATTATATTGGCTCCCACAGGCGTATTTCAGAAAGGGGCAGGGTCTGTTCTTGAGGAAAGCAAGTTTTCTTTGTTTCTGCTAATAATAACCATAGCACTGGCTACAGAGATAAGTAAAATATGGGTGCATTGACTATGAGTGAATTGAATGAGTTTCCTGCCTCTGTGTATCTAGTCTTATGGGCCTGGATTAGCCTCCTTTACTTACTCTCTGGGTCAGGTGGACAGATTGGAAGAAAACAGACCTCATGATCTAGTGGACTGATAGACAAGGTCAAAACCAAAGAAAGGTGTCTGTACCTCCTCTAACCCACAGTGGAACGCAAAAACAGGCAGCAAAGATAGAATTCTATAAATAAGTACATTCTACCTTCACCACCCTTGCTTTCCACCCTTGCTATCCCTCCTTTCTTCCTCTTGAAGACGCTTAAGGGTGCCACTAACTGTGCTGAGGACCACAAACAGCCTGGTCAGCCCTCTTATCTACTTCACTGATTTCTTTTCTTTCTCTTTTTGTGTGCATGAAGAAGATTGGTCCTGAGCTAATATCTGTTGCCAATCTTCCTCTTTTTGCTTGAGAAAGATTGTCTCTGAGCTAACATCTGTGCCAATCATCCTCTGCTTTGTATGTGGGTCGCCACCAGAGCATAGCCTGATGAGTAGTGTGTAGGTCCGCTCCTGAGATCCGGACCCACGAACTCCAGGCCACCAAAGTGGAGCATGCAAACTTAACCACTACGACACCAGGCTGGCCACTCACTGATTTCTTAAGGCCAAAAGAATAAGACTTCCTCAGAAATTATGGGAGGTTTTGGAATGAGACATACCAAAGTTTGAATTCCAGTTGTACCATGTTTTAGCTGTGTGACTTTGGTCAATAATTTAAATTCTGAGCCTTTCATTCCATATCATAAAAAAAGGAATAATACTATCTCACATTGGCTTGTGATGAGAATTAATTGAGATAGTGATATAAAGTGTCTAGAAAAGTCCTAACCCATAGTAGGTGGTCAGTAAATGGTAGTTTGGTCTCCTCCCTCAGCAAAACACTGGAACAGTGTGAACATTTGTTGAGGGCCTATTGTGTTAGATATTAGTGATATTCTCCAATATTTCTGATTCTCCTCTCCTTCTGGCTACATGGGAGAATTGTATTTCCCCTTCCCCTTGAAGTTACTCATGGCAGTATGACTTACTCTAACCAATGTGATGTGAGAGGAGGTATTTAAGAATTAATGTGTGATTCTCCATGACTCTTGTTCTCTGCCAAGGGAATTGCAAAAGCAACTGTTGACATGGAGGCACCATAAGATGGAAGCATCCTGGAATGTTGAGCCAACACATGGAGGACAGCTTCTCTGAAGGTTGACCAGAATCACATCCACAGTAGACTCTATGTGATTAAGAAACAAACTCTTTTTTATGTCCTGCCACTGGGATTCAAGGATTATTTGTTACTGCAGCATCACCTAGACTATTCTGACTAATACATATACAGATATATATAAGACTGATCTGAAAACACTGATATTTAAAAACAAGAGCTCTACATGAAACATCACTAGTTATTAGAGAAATGCAAATCAAAACTACAATGCAATATCACGTCACACCTGTCAGAATGGTTATAATTAACAAGACAAGAAATAACAAGTGTTGGAGAGGATGTGGAGAGAAGGGAATCCTCATACACTGCTGGTGGGAGTGTAAACTGGCACAATCACTACGGTAAACAGTAAGGAGATTCCTCAAAAAATTAAAAATAGAAATACCATGTGATTCAGCTATTCCACTACTGGGTATTTATCCAAAGAACAATAATTTAAAAAGATATATGCACCTGTGTGTTCATCACAGCATTATTCACAATAGCCAAGACTTGGAAGCAACCCAAGCGCCCATCAACAGATGAATGGATAATGAAGATGTGGTATATACAATGGAATACTACTCAGCCATAAAAAAGACAAAATTGTGCCATTTGTGACAACATGGATAGACCTTGGGAGTATTATGCTATGCAAAATAAGTCAGACAGAGAAAGACAAATACTGTATCATTTCACTCATATGTGGAAGATAAACAAACAAATAAACACATAGGTAAGAACAGATTGGTGGTTACCAGAGGGGAAGGGGGACAGGAGAAAGTGAAAGGGGTAAAGAAGCACATATGTATAGTGATGGTTAAAACTAGACTATTGGTGGTGAATGCAATGCAGTCTACAGAGAAACGGAAATATAATAATGTACACCTGAAATTTACAGAGTGTTATAAGCCAATATGACCTCAATGAAATAAAACAAAAAATAAATAAATTTGTGACAACATGGATGGACATCGAGGGTAAAATGCAAAGTGAAATAAGTCAGAGGGAGAAGGTCAAATACCATATGATTTCCTTCATTAAGTAATAGATAATAACAACAATAAACAAACACATAGGGACAGAGATTGGATTGGTGGTTACCAGAGGGGAAGGGGGGAGGGAGGAGGGTGAAAGGGATAATTCGGTACATGTGTGTGGTGATGGGTTGTAATTAGTATTTTGGTGGTGAACATGATGTAATCTATGCAGAAATAGAAGTATAATGATGTACACCTGAAATTTTTACAATGTTATAAACCAATGTTACAAACCAATGTTACTGCAATAAACAAAAAATTAAAAATAAATAAATAAATAAATAAAAATAAAAACAAGAGCTCTGATAGAGGAATGTTCAAAGTAATGCAGGGCACTGAGAAAGGAGCAACTAATACTCCTGGCCTAGGCAGGGAAAGAATCAAAGAGGAGGTAACATTTGAGCTGGACTGTGAGAGCCAAGAGAGGGGGATGAATGAAAATATCTAAAGCATAACTAGATGTTCCCTGCGTGGGAAAAGACAGATGTACTGAGACGGTGTGGGCAAAGACAGAGAGGTATAAAAATTCGTGGTGTATTCTGGAAAGAATAAGAACTAGCATTCCCTACAGAACATCTCCCTAGTTAATGTTTGCCAGGTAGAACATTTCTTCATAGAACATATGTGTCTTTCAATACAATGCCTTTCTACCAATATTTATATAGGAAAAATATTATACTTTTGTCTTCCAAACTCGATGCATTTAACAAAATGATGTGGGGAGCTCAACAGAGAAAGTCTAGATTCATTCCAAATGTAATTAGTAGCAAAGTTCACAGAAGACAATTGGAAAGGCTCTGAATGGCAACTAAGGGGACGTGTAGCATATTACACAGACAAAGCAGCCATGTTAATTGTTTAGTGATTGGGAAGCACTCTTTTAAATATTTTACATCCTTATTTTACCACAGTTTATTAAATAAATACAAAAAATAAATTAAAAAAATATTTTACAACCTAACATGTTAGCTTGTTGCTTATATATAGGCATTTTACTGTGTTTTATGTTTTGGAAAATTGGTTGAGGATTTTGGATTGAGATGTAATGCACTAAAAATTTTCGCATTTAAAATAATGGTAACGAGGCTCCTGGTTAAGGTTTTCTTGCAAGCAATGTTAAGCAAGAGATGCTTGTATTTCTGTATGGCAGGGCTTGGAGGGGGGTAGGTATGACCTGTGAAAGAGTCTAGACCTGAGATGGTAGTGAGCTAGAGGTTTTTGCACTCAGTAGTGACATGTGGACATCAGTGTATTTTATCAACAGTCCTGACTCGACAGGCATGGGGAGAGCCTAAAGTAGGGAGCTGGTGATGGCTGAGTCTAGTTGAGAGGCGAGAGCCTCAACTGAGGCATTGGGGATGGAGAGGGAGCATTGGAGAGACATTTTAGAGGCTGAATGGTGGATGGAAGGGCACAAAGGGTAAAAGGCAGGGAGTTGTCCCAAAAGGTGATGGGGAGGTAGTCATGGTTATATTAGCCAAGATAGGGAACCTCAAAGGAAGAGGAGGAAAAAGGACAAGGAGGAGCAGCAGCAGGTTTCAGGGGAAGAGGATGGCTGACAAAGAGTGACTCTGGGTTTGGATGCATTATGTTGAGATGTTCTCTGGGAAGGTTCCTCTGTGTCTCTCCAAAAACCAGCCTAATAGCTCACACTGGCTCCTCCCATTGGACAATAACAATGACATCACCATGGTAGAGTGGAAATAGATGCTCTGTTATTGGGATAAGCTTTCGAGAGGAAAAGCAAGACTCACAGAAGCATTCCTATAACCTGCAGCCCGCCAAATCTCTCTCCTCTGATGCCCTAGGTTCTGGAGCCCCCCAGTAGTCAGGCGTGGGTGAGGGGGCAGTTGGTGTGACTTGCAGGAATCCCACTTCCTTTGGCCAGGGTTCATCAGGATGGCTTTGCTTCTACAGGGAAAGTAGAATCAGCTGCAGAATCATAGTTTCTGCCTTAAAAATCCTTGGTACATCTAAGAAGTCCCATTTCAGTTAGTTGCATACAGCCGTGATTGCTTTTAGCTTCTTTGAGACCTGACAGATTGGTAAGAGTTCATTAGAGGAAATTTAGATAGGATGTTCCAGTCTTAAATCCACATTAACTATATTGGACCCTAATCAAGAAGTGGGAAAATGACATTTTCTCAGAGAGAATGTAAGTCTACGAGGGCAGGGAATTTTGTCTGTTTTATTCACTGATGGATCATAGTCCCTAAAATAGTCCTGGAACATAGGGGAAACTCAATAAATATTTGCTGAATTGAATTAAATTGACATTCAGCCTCTTCGCAAATTGAGTTTGCTGTTTCCTGTCAGTTTCTAGAGCAGTCAGCATGTGGTGCGCTGAGCTACCTCGGTCTTTGTCTGCTCATCTCCAGCTCTTGGGGCTTGGTGGGCGCACTCTTTGGGGGCCTGGGCCACAGCAGAGTGCTGACCACCACCACTGGGTTTGTGCTGGAAGGAAAACACGTCTTCTTACACAGAAGGAATTGCATTCTCCCACCTGGGAATCTGTGTCTGACTGCTCTGGCCCCACTCCCATGCCCAGAATCAGTAGGAGCGGTTGCTTCACACAAGCAGTCGAGGGCGATACATGCAATCTATGCAGATAATGCCCAGGGTAACGGCACCCATCTGTAAGGACCGCCAGCACACACCCACAGCTGTATCCTAGCATGCACTGTAGGGCCTGTGATCAGTAAATGAATGAAGGAATCAGTGGCATTGCTGAATAATGTTACTGGGTTTCTCTCCTCCAGGTCTCAGTTTTAAAATATAAAGAACATATTTTCTGGATCCCTGGAAAATTTTCTCAAGCAGAGGAAGCTCTGCTGACAGTCATAAGCAGGTGGATTAGAGTGTTCTTCTGCCTGACACTGCTCTGCCCCTGGGAATACAGAATGGTGGGCACCTCTAGAACCCAGTTTTCCCGATACAACTGCCTACAAGCGCTTCTCTGCTCCTTTTGTTATGCAACAATGTCCAGTGAGGAGAGAACACCCCCAAACCACAGTGCTCTGGGCTCCACAAAGAGGGTTTCTGGCTCTTTCCCTGAACCAGCAGTGGGATTGGTCTGCCAAATTCTTCTCATAGGCTGGGAAGAGACCTAGTTACAGATTCCTACACTGCCCTCCTCCCAGGGGAAGCCTTGAAACTCATTTTAATTCTATGATCAGTCCTAGAAGGCACTTTCATTCATTAATACATTCATTCATTGATTTATTCAAGCATTCATCACCTACCATTTAACTTGCACCATCCTACGTTCTGGATATATCGTGGAGAGGAAACAAGGCTTAGCCCCTGCCCATGACCCTGCTGCCCACTAAGTCCTGCTGGATCACTTCCACCCCTGGTATACCAAGCAACCCTGTGACTTCTGCCATCAGGGAGATGGGCACGCTCAGCCAGCACACATGCAGACCCTCCCTCCAAACTTGGCATGTTCTCACACAGATTGTGCTCACTTCAAGAGTAAGTGACGAAGGTCAGCAACAAATTGAACCAGAGTTGTCTATTTTAATTTTATTGTAACAGAGCCTAACATGAAATAAATATTAAATTTCCAAATTCTTAATCATTTCATAAATAATAAGCTAACAGACATTTTACAGAATGTTACATTAAATAAGATAAAAGTATATATCTGTGTTGCCTTGAGCAAACTGGAAGAAAATACTACAATGATTCTGATATCTGAAATACATCTCAAGTATTTTATTTTTATGCTTTCTGCCTGTGTGAGGTGCTAAAGTAGCAGTGTGCCTGAAATATTTACTTTGCCTCTGACGTTTAATTACACTGAACTTTAAGGCTCCACCCTTGATGGGCCCTCATTCTCATTGCAATAAAACATCCTCTCCTCCTCCAACACCTTTCACTACAACAAGCCAGTTTAGTCTCAACTTTCCGTTGTCCACTCAGTGTTTATTACACCAAGAAACAGTTGCAGGTAGTCTAGGAATTGTTTTACTCTCCGTCTTTCTCCTCCACACTTTTTCTGTGAAAAGAACAGACAATAGGTATTATAGGAAACTGTCAATTCCTGTAAAAATAGTCATAGCCAGACCAATATACCTAAATTTCTATTGCATGTTTTCAACTTACTTTTTGTAGGTCTATGTATTCTTTTATTAAAGACAAGTTTTGGAATAGTTTTTCCACAGAATCCCCTTGTGCGGTTTGATTCTTCATTATGTCTATTCCCTTAAAGACTTTTTCAATGCATAGTTGGTGCTAAATGAGGAAGATTTAAAAAATATAAATAGTTTAAACAGGGTATAAAAATTTGGTCCAAAAAGTTAGACTTTGTTTTGTGGTATTTACATGAGTTCCCTCCTCCAAAGAGTTTTTTACTTGGTACTTTTCCAGGTGGCAAACCACCTCATGCTGAGATATAATTTCCAAAAGTGAATGAAGTTTATATAATTATGGAGGAGTTTTACTAATGATATAAATTAAGTACTTAACCAAAAACAAAGTGTTAGGAAGTGTGATGCAACTACATTATTGATTGATCTCACATCAGAGTTTCCTTTTCAAGTTTTAACTGGTAATTTTATTCTATTTAGACTAATTAAATCATATGTTTTACATTTTAATATGACTATGACATACTCTAAATGTATATAATTCCATGATGTAGCCGTAGTCATTTAAATATGTGGAAATGGCTATTACGATAGGGCATTTATTGTATATTTTAATGTCTACTGACCACGATTCTAAAAATATAACCCTAAGTTGCTAATACTTTAAGACAGACACTAAGGTGAGGAAAGCCATAGATAGAATTGAAGGGAAACTAGGAGGCACCTCTCACCCAGTGTGGAATTCTTCTGGAAAGAATGCCTGACATGAGGCTCTTTGAGTTGGAGAACTCACAACATCACCAAAGGGCCTGATCCAGTAGTTTAATGGATTCTACTTGTTGTAAAGTCATTCCTGATATTTATAAGTACATATATTCACATCCACACACATAAAAACAAAATAGAGAAAATTAAATAGTTCCAGTGATAACTAATGATTTGTAGTTTAAAATATGAAATTTAATTATTCATGTAATCACTTTATAGAATCATAATTTAACTTACATTTTCATGTTCAGGAGTAGGAATCATCAGGTTCTGAAAAGGACAGGAAATACATTCATTTTTAAAGCACTCTAGCATTCATAACTTTTAATTAAAAACTTGCTAGTGATATGGTTATCAATTATATATTACTAACACTCTTAAAATTTAATTATTAATAACAGATCTTTAAAAATTAATCAGCACAAATGATTACCTATGCATTTTAAAGACTGTAGGAATCAAAAAGAAAATTACCCCATCGCCTATCAGCAGAGTTCGATGAGTGGAGAGCAGTGTCAAGGTCTCCGCCACCAGTCTATTCATGGGACTTGCTACAGCAGTGACAGAGAAGTAGGCAGCTCCAAGAGCGAGCACACTCAAATGCAGAAGCATTCTCATGGTTCTGCGATGTCCAGCGTTTGCCTTGGGCAAAGTGCATAGTACAAGGCTGCATCCCCAACCAATTTATTCTCTCTTTGAGGAAATGAATAATTTCTAACAATCAGATAGAGAATGCCTAATGATGGCATATCATGAAACTAAATGTTTCCAATGCCTTGTATCTTAAAAAATAATTTTAGTTTTATCTTTTAATTATTATAAAAATCCCTATTTCCCTCCCTTTAAAAATATTTCCTATTACAAGAGAAAATCTTAGGCTAATACATCATTGCCCCATATTTACATTTCTTAAAAAGTCAGAATATTGAATTTCCTTTTAAAAGATGTGTATAAAAAGGAGAAGTAAAATGTAAACCACTAAATAGAATTTTACGTTAAAACACATAAATATTGGGAATGGTTTTTCTTTTCAGGTAGATTAAATTCTATCACGGTTGTAGCTAGATTGATCTGTCTTTAAAGGAATTGAAAGTACTCATGGGAAGATGGTGATTAGAGCAGAGACAACCAAAACTTAGCAGGGTCAAGTTGTATTCACTGGGATCTCGATTAGGATCCTTTCTGTTGCCAGTGACCAGAAACCTAACCCTAATTGGTTGAAGCCAGACAGGGAATTTACTGGCTCATATAACCAAATGGTTGAGGATGAGGGATCCTTTACATCTTGCTTGCCTCAGTGACTCTCCCTTGACTCCATTCTCAGGCAGCTCTCCCACTGTGGTCTCAAGGTGATGTCAAAGCTCCTCGATCTATATATATCCTGTTCATGAGCAGCAGGAGAAAGTAAATTGTGCTTTTCTGATTGCTCAATCAAAAGTCCTAGAATTTGGCCTCCTTCTGACCAGGAATCACATGTTCATCCTTGAACTGTGGCCAGGGGTATGGGATATATTTATTGGCTCTCCTTGGAGCTGGAGGTGGGCTTCATCTCACCCAAACTGCATACCTGAAAAATTGGGGGTCCTAGGTAGTAGTAAGAAGCACATGGATGCTGCGAAGGCAACCCATAAATATCCTTCGCAGCCACATAACATATGGGCATGGCCCCTCCTTCACATCCCACAAAGGTGGAGGCGTCCTTTTGCACCCTGGGTGGGCCATGTATGAATATGTGTAATCAGAGGAATCAGCCCTGTGTTCCTTAGGCTCAGACCTGTAATCCCAGAAGGGAGCAAATGAGACACTCTTCTAGACCATACACTTCCTTCTTCCCTGGCCTGAGCACATATAATGGAGGTGTAAGCCATTGTTTTTGATGGAGGGTTTCAGTGAGCGTCCCAAAGTGGTTCTGTGTTGGTGACCTGGAAGCCCAACTTTAGGATTAGCTTGAGCATCTAGGACACATAGTACCAAACACAAATTACTATCTAAGACCCCTTTCCAAAGCTAGATAGAGTTCCATATGAGAAGCAGAGGCAGCTGGGAAGTAGACATGCCTTTTACATGCATGTAATCACAGCTCTGCATGGGTAGGATAAAAATAATGTAGGACTTTAGCAGCAGCCTTCCTGTACTATGTCTAGTTTTGTTTGTGCTAAAGTTTTAGATTCTTGGTTAGACATGTCTGATTTGAACACTTGAAAGACCTTTTCCTTGAGACTGCAGGAGAGATACTGGCTCACTTCAGGAGTGAGGTAGGAAACACAATCGACTCGGATCAAGGTGCTTTTAAAATGGTGCTCTCAAAACTAAAGCTGAGTTCCAGCAGGAGCCTTCTCTCCCCAGAGGATTTCACATGAGAGAGTTTGCTGTGGTTCCCCTTGGACTCCTTTGGGCTACACTGAGAACGTGGGGGCTTAGATGAAAGTTTTAGAGGAATTTCCAAGTACTTATTATTTTAGTACCTTAAATGCATGACGTTCTGAGTTTTTAACTTCTGTTATAGGGCTGCACGGGCAATCTAGGTAGTGGAGGATTGAGATACCACTGTCCTAGCCTTCACTAAGCAGGAGAAAACTCACCAACCACTCACTGGTTTTAGGGGAGTCATATTGCCTGGCTATGAAATGGGCAAGGTGTAATACAACAAAAATGGTGGGGCTACTGTAAACTACAGCATGCACGATCTGTCTAAAGGTGGCAGGTGCTACTCAGCTCCAGCTGATTGTTGCCGTGTGACACCCTAGGGCTTATGTTGCCAGATCATCCAATTTTTCAAAGAAGCCAGGAATCCTGATTATTATGTACAATCTCTTGATTTTTAAATGCTGGCAGTTCATATTTTTAAAAACTGCATAGGGTACCATTTTGCAGCCTCCGATTTACAGTATAACTGTGGGGCCCTTTTAGAGGGCTAGTTATTAAAAAAAAACTTCCTATTCAAAGTTACATTTCTTTTTAAAAATTTTAATGTGGTAAAATACACATAACAAAATTTAACATCTTAACCATTTTTAAGTTTACAGTTCAGTAGTTTTAAGTACGTACACAATGTTGTGCAATCCATCTCCAGAATTCTTTTCATCTTGTAAAACTGAAACTCTATACCCATTAAACAACTCCCCATTGCCCCCTTTCCCCACCTCCTGGCAAACACACTGCTACTTTGTGTCTCTACGAATTTGACTATTCTAGGTAACTCATATAAGTGGAATCATACAGTATTTGTCTTTTTGTGACTAGTCTATTTCACTTAGCATAATGTCTTCAAGTTTATTCCATGCTGTAGCATGTGACAGAATTTCCTGTAATATTCCATTGTATGAATATACCACATTTTGTTTATCCATTCATCCATCAATAGACATTTGGGTTGTTTCCATTTTTTGGCTATTGTGAATAATGCTGCTATGAACATGCGTGTACAAAATTATATTTCTTATAAGATTGTCATAAGTCATTAACTTTTCTTCTATGAGTCTGATCTCCCCGACCTGATTGCAAACTATCTCAGAGCAAGAACCATACAATAATGTATTTGAAAAAACTTTATCAATGTTAAACTCCAAACAAAAGTTAACGATTTTAATCTCCTGGGCAGAGGAATTCCAAGTAATTTTGTAGATATTCCACCCTCAAGGAAGTGGAGCACAATCCCATGTATCTGTGGGATACACAGTGACTTCATAGCAAAGTACAGTATAGAAAGGAGATTATAGGGGCCAGCCCCATGGCTTAGCAGTTAAGTGCGTGCACTCCACTGCTGGCAGCCCGGGTTCGGATCCCGGGTGTGCACCCACGCACCGCTTGTGGGGCCATGCTGAGGCCACGTCCCACATACAGCAACTAGCAGGATGTGCAGCTATGACATACAACTATCTACTGGGGCTTTGGGGAGAAAAATGGGGGGGAAAAAAAAGGAGGAGGATTGGCAACAGATGTTAGCTCAGAGCCGGTCATCCTCAGCAAAAAGAGGAGGATTGGCATGGATGTTAGCTCAGGGCTGATCTTCCTCACAAAAACAAAAAAAAAAGAAAGGAGATTATAAGAGGAGTAACTTTGCAATGGAGAAACCTGGTAAACCTCAGCCAGGTGATCAAGGTCAACATCAACAGGGATAAGTCATGTTAATAGCATGTACCCTTAATATGATGTGATGAAAACAGCATTTTATCTCTGTGATCTTACCCCTCAAAACCCATAACCTCTGTCTAACCATGAGAGAAACATCACATGTACCCAAACTGAGGACAAATTACCTGACCAGTACTCCTTAAAACTGTTAAGGTCATCAAAAGCAGGCAAAGTCTGAGAAACTGTCACAGCCCAGAGGAGTCTAAGGAGACATGATGACCAAATGTAATGTGGTGTCCTGGATAAAATCCAGGAACAGAAGAAAGACAGTAGGTAAACCTAAGGAACTCCCCCCTCCCCCCAACAAAATGTGGAGTCTAGTAATATGCCAATGTTGGTTCCTCAGCTGTGACAAAGGTAACACAGTAACGTGAACAATAGAGGAAACTGAGTGCAGGGTACACAGGAACTCTCTATAATATTCTTGTAACTTTTCTGCAAATCTAAACTTATTTAAAATAAAAAGTTTACTAAAAATAACATTGCAAGTTGAAAAGTTTTCATAAAGTTTCAACAAAAAGTGTTGCAATAAAAAAACAAGTTTTATTGTTTTTACTATTATTATTAAAAAGACTGTGTATTCCATAAATATCATGCACTGGAGACCTTTTTTACTTCACACTAGACTGTGAGCTCCTTGAGAATAAGGATTTTATTTAATTGAACTCTTTATCCTTGAGGACTAGACTATTGTAGGCACTCAATTAATGTTTGTTGAATAAATAACTGAGTGAATAAGCAGGCACTTGGCTGTATCAGTTGAACAAATTAATGTTTATACTGTGGAAACTCGGGAAGTCTCTTCCTTGGGGCTGGGAGCCTGAAGTACATAATAGGCACAACTTTGGCAGGACTCCTGGAAAAAAAGATAGAGAAAAGCTTTAAGGCTCAGCTATGGAGACCAAGCCAATATGAACTACTATGGCATTTTTTTTGTTTTTTTTTGTGGATGATCAGCCCTGAGCTAACATCCATGCCAATCCTCCTTTTTTTGCTGAGGAAGACTGGCTCTAAGCTAACATCTATTGCCAATCCTCCTCTTTTTCCCGCCCCCGTTTTCTCCCCAAAGCCCCAGTAGATTGTTGTATGTCACAGTTGCACATCCCTCTAGTTGCTGTATGTGGGACGCGGCCTCAGCATGGCCGACAAGTGGTGGGTCAGTGTGTGCCCAGATCCGAACCTGGGCCGCCAGTAGCTGAGCGTGTGCACTCAACCTCTAAGCCACGGGGCCGGACCCCCAACTATGGCATATTTAAAAACCCACATTATTTTAGGAGAATAGAACAAAATTAGCAATCAGTATTCAGAATATTTAAGAATTATTAGTAATTATATAATTTAGAAAAAGGACTTTGAATAGTGTTGAAAAGTTATATTAGTGGGTAACATCCATCTTTTTGCCCTAAAACCTTTATCTCTATAGTGGCTTACAAACTGGCAACAAGTTTTTAAAAACTGATAACTGTGGTTTTTACTAACTGTGTAGTCATTCAAGGTCAAATGACTTTTCTATGAACTGATTCTAATCAATCAACTGGGCATTACGCCACAAATTTGTCACAATGACTAAATGTAAAATGATAGCATCTCTCTCTTCTTGATCCTATTCTAACTTTCATCCTTTCAATCCCCAAGCACATGTTTAAAATATCGGTTTTTATTGAATAAATAACATTATAGGAAAATAAACACAGAACTTCCCCTTGGCATAGCAGCCTATCAGTTTTCTGATGACCTCTTCCAATCTTTACTAACACAGAGACAGAGTTGTGATCAATGAATATTTGCCATTTGTGTTTATCTTTTTGCTTATTAATACTTCTCTTTTATATATCTACTTATTATGTTAAAGGGGTTACCTGCTACTAGATGAAATTGATGTGCCACCGTTTCCTTTCCCATTTGGGTTGTTTCCAGTATTCCACAATTATAAACAATGTTACTAGAAAGCTCTTTGTACAATTTAAAAAAATATTTCCTTATGCTAAGGAACTTGTGTGATCATTTTTATAGCCTTTGTTACATTTTACCAGATCACTCCTCTGAAAATATTCAACGCACAAAAAATAAATCATATTTTTACAGTGTTTTATAACTTATAAAGCACTTTCACAAAAACAACTTTGTTTAATCCTGACATGTGGGATAGATTTCTTTCCCTGAAGCTTCTTTAGCACTCGGGTTTAATAGTTTTGCTAATGTAATGAGTGAAATCAATCCCAAAGCAAGGTGTGATGCAAGAAGCAGTGGTAATCAAAGCGATTGATAAATAGGATAGTAAACCTAAATAAATATTGCTGGCTAAAAAAATACTTATTTAGGGGATTTCAAAAGAATGAGGAAGAAAAATACTAAACAGTAATGTGGAAGATGGAAGGAGGGATCAGAGTTGGTTGGTGATTTTACGGTTCTTGTACTGTTTGGAAGGATGCTAAAGATAATAACTTTAGACTTCAAAATAGGCATGTGAAAAAACTAAGAGTAACCACTAAAAACAGAAATAGAATGTATAACTTCCAAACCAGTAGAATAAAACAAGGAAATAAAGGAAGCTGAATCAATCCAGAGACCAGGAAAGGAGAAAAAGAAGCAAAGAAAAAGCACAGAAAAAGACATGAGAAATATGTCCAAGTTTATCAGGAATCACAGTATAATCGAAAACAGATTAAACTCATCTATCAAAAGGAAGAAACTATAAAATTGTATCAAAAATCATCGATCAGCTATTTTCAAGAAATACATTTCATGCAAAATGACACAAAAAGGTTGAAAATCAAAGGGTAGAAAGATATATTGGACAAATACTATCAAAAGAAAGCTGATATACCAACATCAGTATCAGAAAAAGATAGAATGTATGTCAGAAAGTACTACAAGAATAAAGAGATTCACTAATAGGTATAAGATAGTATCTCGTAGTAGTTTTATTTTCCATTTCATTAATTATGATATAAGCAAAAGCAAATATTTTTCAGCAGTAGTTTACTGAAAACTGAGAACTGGACTGATTTGCCTTTTTTGTTCTTTCTATTTTAGGAATTAATCATTTTTATTGCATATCTTTTCCACACCCTCCTAGAGTTGTTATCTTAGTTTTATACTTTCCTCTTGTTACAAAGTTGAAAATTTCTGCAATGGAATCTGGTTACCTTGTCACGTCCATTTTTTCCCTTCCACTTGTTATTTTTTTCTGAAGTATTTTAAATTACAGAAAACACGACGTTCTATCATTAACACTCCCATATGCACCTCAAAAAAGGGATCATTTTCTTAGACAGCAAAATATTATCACACCTAATATACTGAAATTAACAAGAATTATTTTTTTAGCATTTAATTTCCAGTCTACATTCCAATTTCCCCATGCATGCCCAAAATTCCCTTCACATATCTATGTCCAAACCAGGATCCAATCCAGGACTATGTGTTGCATCTGGATGACGTGACTGAAATCTCTTAATTTGCAGCAGTCCTTTTCTTAAAAAAAGTCTTTTAGAATCTACAATGGTCCTTGTTGTTTTATATACCTTTTTTTTTTTGAGGAAGATTGGCCTTGAGCTAACATCTGTTGCCAATCTTCCTCTTTTTTTTTTCTTTTTTTCTCCCTAAAGCCCCAGTACATAGTTGTATATCCTAGTTGTAGGTCCTTCCAGTTCTTCTATGCAGGATACCACCTTAGCATGGCTTGATGAGCGGTGAGTAGGTCCGCACCCGGGATTCAGAACAGCAATCCCCAGGCCACCAAAGCGGAGCACAAACGTAAAACACTATGCCACCAGGCCAGCCTGACATCAGTCCTTGTTTTAATGACACTGATCTGAGATCTTGGGCCAGTGTCTTGTGACACATCCCACCTTCCAGATTTGCCTTTTCCATCCTTGTGGTATTATTAGCTTAATTCTTAATTCCTGTGAACTGAAAGTTAAATCTAAAGGCATGATTAGATTCAAGTTAAACATTTTCTTTTAAACCAAACTGCGTAACAGATAACCTTCAGTACTTCATATTAAGATCACCGCAGGAGATATATAACATCTGGTTGTATTAGTCATTGCTAATTTCTTGTGTTAACTTGAGTCATAAAATTCTCTGTTAGAAGTGGGAGTAATTACATTTCTGGGCTGCTCTTTTACTGCTTTCAGAAATACCTAGATCTTCCTCTACCCAGAATTTAGAATGGTAAGTAAAATAACGTACAGATTTCCATTTTTTTCTCTACTGATAATCCAAGGATCGAAGTATTTATTTAAATGGTGGTGGTGGGAAAAAAGTGGTCTTGGTGGTTACACAACTGTTTACATTTGTCAAAACTCATGGAACTGTACTCCGGAAAAGGGTGAATTTTATAGTATGTAAATTATGTTTCAATAAACCTGACTTTACAAAATGGGCTTTAATCTTTCCCCATTGTTTTATTACATTTCATTTGTCAGATAAAGCATTACCGTATAAATCCAATATGTTTTGTTTCATTGGATTTAAAATAAGTATTGTAATAACTGACTCACGTTTTCAAACAGTAAGAGACTACTCACTGGCCTTCCCCATTTGCATCCTTTGACATATAAAATTTTTTAGGTTATATATTAAGTTCTGTAAATGATTGTCTTAGGATTGTGTGATTGGAGAGCATTTCCTACATTTTTCTATCTCAGTAATCCAAAATTTTTGTTTGTTTTTATTTTAATTTCTTCCACTACTGTTCTGTAATTTTTCCTATAGGTCCTTGTATGTGCTATCCCTCCACTAAGTTGGTTTCCAAAAAGCAATATTCTCAGTCATTTTTGAGAAACGTAATTTCTCTTTCTGTCATTTTACTTTTTTTTTTTGATATACAAAAAGATGTACAGACTTAATGTACACAACCCGATGACTTTGGAGATGAGTATACACCAGTGAAACCATCACCATAATCAGTGCCATTGGCATATCCATCACCTCCAAAATTTTCCTCTCATCCTTTTTATTTTTTTGTGATAAGAATAGTTAACACAAGATCTACCCTCTTAGCAAATTTTTAAGTACCAGATACAATATAGTACTGTTAACTATAGGCACTATGGTACACAGTGGATCTCTTATTACTCATCTTGCATAATTGAATCTTTCTCTTATTTTAAAGGTGTCTATTCCTATCTCGTGGCGATACTTAAAGGAGTGGATTTTCTTCACATCATATTTTCATAACATTTTATAGTTTTATAACAGTATCTGACTTTTGGTCTACAACAGCAGTTCCCCAACTTTTGGTCTTGACCATCTCTCTACTCTTAAAAATTACTGAGGACTCCAAAGGGCTTTTATGCAAGTTATAACTATCAATACTTACTCAATTAGAAATTAAAATTGAGCTTTTTTTAGACCACTGGAATGTACAAGCACAAATTCCATTAACCATCATTGCAATGGCGTCAACGCACGTCATGCGATCACTGGAAAACACTGGACATTAGGGAGCGAGGGAGTGAAAAGGGCATATAATTTCGTAGTGTGGTTAGAAAAATAGTTTTGATATTAGCTGACCCTGCTCTCCCTTTCCATTCCAGGAGTCCCGGGATCACACTTTGAGACCCGCTGTCCGTCACAAGTCTTCGCCGACCCTTACAGTTAGTGCCTCCCGGCGCTGCCCGGACCCGCAGCGAGGAGCCGGAAATCAGCGCTCAACCTCAAGCGGACCCGCAGCCAACGCTGAGCGGCACTGCTCCCGGCAGCGAGAGCTGCGCGCGCACCGCGGGCCTCTCCCTTCCCGGCGTGCCCCGCGCTTGCGGTGTAAATGCGCGCAGGCCGTAACGACCCGCGTGACCCGCGGGGCAGCCGAGGCGGGACTCTGTGGTACGCACAGTCGGGGGTCTCTGGGCCTGTCTTCATGTTTCCCCGGGGCCAGCCCCGGGCCGCCCCCACCCCCGTTCTCTCCCGCCCGCTGGGAAGGAAGCTGGTCGGTGTGGAAGGAAGGGTTCCCCCAGAGCCCTCGCTCCCGCCTGGAGCCTCCCGAGCCCGACACTCGCGGGTCCTCGGGGCCCGCGCTCGCCCTGCTCCGGCCTCCCTGCGACCCTTGGTGGGCCGCGGGCTCCAGGCCCCTGATGCTGAGGAAAGAAACATTCGCAAACATGTCCGGGGTCGAAAAGATGAGCGTTCTGGGCGTGCGGAGTTCCGGAATAGAGGACAAAGATAAGCAAATTATCACTTTCCTCCGCCCCCTCACAATTTTGGCCTCCCCCATAGGGCAGGGAAGATGGTAAGTCTTCTGAGTAGCCGCCTTCAGTGTACGGGTCGCCACATCTTACGAATCTGGAAAATAAAATATCCGGAGAGTTCAGAACTCCGATTAGGACGTGCCTGTGGTTCCGCTCCTGGGGCCCCGGGAGACTCCCGGCCCCGCGGCGTGGCCTGGTTTGGCGTCCAGGCCACAGCGACTGGAGGGGTCGCCTGGACCCGGCCTCGTGAGGGTGTCCAGGCCTGTCCAGTGGACAAGGTTCACTTGAGAGCGGGAGCTAGGCCGCGCCCGCTCAGCGAGCTCAGTCCTCCGGGAAACCTTTGTGTCGGCGTTTGCTCCCAAAGCATAGCGCTTCCTGGTAGTTGTCCCAATACAGGACTTTCTTAAGTGGTTATAAAATATGATAAATATGTGACTGTCTAAGAAGAGTTTCTAAGTATGCCGACTGTCTAAACATAATAGATGGGAAATAAATGACTTCATTTTAGAATGAAACTAAATGATGCGGTGGGGCGTAGTTAAATGGGAAAGCTATTTTGTTCTTAGGATGCTCTTACTTAGTCAAAATAGAAGATTGGAGCACAACTTAGAACTGTGACTTTTTAAAGCCCTGGGAAGATTTAGAAATTTGAGTTGGGCCCTGGAATGGCATGCAGTTACGGGAAAAGTATAGCCAAGAGGATGTGTAGTCTGAAAGGGTGGCTTGAGAAAAAGCAAGGCACTGTCGGGGTAACAGGGAGAAGAGTAAATGAGGCATGGAGAAAGAGATGAGGTTTAGTGTTGACAGTTGAATGCCAGACTCTTGTCTGCTTTTGTTTATGTAAAAATGTTATTTATTGAGTGCCTGTCATGTACCTACCATTGTATGAAGTGCTCTACTGGAAGGGAGATTGGTGTTTATGAGTACGAGCTGCCTGAATACAAATTTTTTGCTTCACCCCTTATTAGCTGTGTGACTGGGCAAGAGCGACCTAAATGCGCTGTGCCTTAGTTTTCTCATTTATAAAATGGAGATGAAAAGAGTTTCTACCGCCTAGGATTAATTGAGAATTAAGTGGATAATGTATGTAAAAGTGATTAGTGTAAAAGTGATTAGTGTAATACCTGGCATATAGTAAAGTCGGTGTAACTATTAGCCGTTGGGTTTTTTTTTTTATAATTTTATTTATTTATTTATTTGTTCCCCCCAAAGCCCCAGTAGATAGTTGTATGTCATAGCTGCACATCCTTCTAGTTGCTGTATGTGGGATGGGCCTCAGCATGGCCGGAGAAGCGGTGCATTGGTGCGCACCCGGGATCCGAACCCCGGGCCGCCAAGCAGCGGAGCGTGTGCACTTAACCGCTAAACCATGGGGCCGGCCCAAGCCATTGGGTTTTGGTTTGTTTTTTTTCTTTACTTTTTCAAAAATTTCAGCTTTGTTGAGGTATAATTGACATATAAAATTGTAAGATATTTAAAGTATACGTCGTGGTGATTAGAATATATGTATACATTGTGATATACGTCGTGGTGATTAGAATATATGTATACATTGTGAAAGGATTCCTCCATCTAGTTAATTAACACATCCATCACCTCACATATTTATCTTTTATTTTTTTTTTGCTGAGAACATTTAAGTTCTACTCTCCGCAAGTTTCACTTATACAGTACAGTGTTATCAACTGTGGTTGCCATGTTTTACATTAGCCATTGTTATTAAGTTAGTTTAAAGGGTTTTAATTGGAAGTGGAGAATTTTTTTAATACTTAATCATATCTACATTACAGGTTTTGTAATGTGAAATTTTATCTGATCATATCTTTTATAGTCTCTATGGTAGATAATATTTTTATAATGAATTAACTTTTTATGATAAACTTCTGGTTCTCTCATACCTAAATAATATAACTTTCTATTTCTTTAGACCGTTATTGAATGTCTAAAATATGTTTGTACTGGAGATTTCCCTCCTGGAACCAAAGGAAATACTTTTGTTCATGATCCCAAGGTAATGGTGCTAGTAAAATTTGGTATTTTTAAAGTAAAATTTTTATAATTATAAAGTGCTAATAGCTTATTGTAGAAAACCTGGCAGGGGAAAAATATAAAGAAATATCAAAGTCTTAGCAGCCAGTGACAACCATTGTAGACTTTTTCATGTATTTTCTTCTTTACATACTGTCTTACATAGCTGAAGTCATACTCTTAATTTTGTATTCTGAGGGTTTTTTCCACTTAACATTATCATAAGTCCCATGTCATTAAAAAACTATATTACTTAATCTAGGTGTTTGGTACATGGGTGCTTCTTTTAATCTTTATATTTTTTTGTATGTCTGAAATATTTCCCACTTAAAATATATGACCTTTTATGAACATTTTTAATAATTGCACAGTTTTCTTAACATTTGTATTGCTTTTAGTTTTTGATTAGAATGACCATGTTTTTCATCATTATGTACCATGGCACATTAAAGTGTACTGTGATGAAAGTCTTTGTGTATGAGTCTTTGCTTGAATTATGGTGTTTATACTGTTAATGTGTGTGAAGTAGATAGAATGTTCTATACATATTTTGGCCTATAGGTTTTTCTTGTTTCATATATCTATAGTGAGGTCATATGCCTTTCATAATTCAGTACCCTCCCACCCTCCACTTAAGAGTTCATTGTATATTTTTTCCAGTTTTTTTTCTGTTTATAAAAAACATATCTGTGTGGATATAAATACTCTCACATAAATATTTTAACACATCAATAGAATTTTATACCCTTGTACAATCAAATATTTATTTAGTAACATACAGCAGTATGTTAATATATATATTTACACTTATTTCATTATTTTTAATTGCTATATAGTATTCCTTTGAGTTTATATTGTATAGTTTATTTAATTAATTCCCTGTTGATGGTCATTTAAGTTGTTTCTGCTTTTATATAACTGAATATAACTCTGTGATTATGAAAGTGTTTATTAATTTTCCACTTAGAAAGAGTAAAATCATTTAGTACATTTACTGAGCTCTGTCTACAATGACTATTTCACACCTTCTCTCTCCTTAAACCTACAATCTGCTCTCCTCAATTGATGATCTTGCCTTGTACTTTATTGAGAACATAGGAGGAATCAGATGAAAAGTCCCTTATTTTCTGATCATGACATCTACCAAACTACCCTGCATATGTACCCATACTATCTGTTTTCCCTCCTGTATTAAGGGTACATTGTTTATTGTTTCATCTAAAGATCAACCAACTCCTCTTGGAGGCTGGATCCGGTCAATTCCTTTTGTCAGCTCAAGCATTTTGCTTTTCCATTGTTTCCTCTTGCTCCTGCATTAGCAGTTTCTCCCTCTTTATAGAATCATTCACATAAGCATATAAACATGCTCTGGTAGCTCCAATCTACAGACAAAACAAACAAAAAAACTCTCCTTTTACTCCATATCACCCTCTGGCTACTATCTCTTTGTGCTAGTTGATAGCAAAATTCACAGGAGTTGTATGTACTCCTTGTCTTCACTCATTGCTTCCCATTTTTTTCCTTAGCCTACTCTGTTCAGAGTTTCTTTTTTTTCCCTCAAAAAACTGCCCTTGCAAGGTCACCAGTAATCTCCGTGTTGCCAGATAAAGTGGTCATTTTCTAATTCTGTTACTTCTCAGCAGATTTGGTATAGTTGGTTATTCCCTTTTTAAATAACATTGCTCTCTTGGCTTCCATGACACTGTAATCTCATACCTCATTTTTCACTGGCAGCACCTTAGTCTCCTTTGCTGAGTCTACTTTTGTGCAACTTTTCTTGGGTAATCTCATTGAATCTTGTGGGGGAAGAGGGAGAATCCCCCTCTGCCCTTTCCCTTAAGGTTCTTATGGCTGGCCAAATAATTAACAAGACAGGTTAGCAGGAGAAAATAATACCAAGTTTAATAACATGTATACATGGGAGAAACCAGGGACACTGCGTTTCTCAACACAATAGCAGAAATTCTCGTCTTAAATACCATGTTCATCCAATGACAAAGGAGGATGTTGGTGGTGGGGGGGAGTGAGTTACAGGAGATTACCACTAAAGCACAGTAAACAAGAGTAAGGTTATTATGCAGATTTAAGGCCTCACCTTCCACATTGATAAGTTTCTAGAAATGAGGTCATCCCCCCTCTTCCCAATACAGAGAGGGAGATACCTTTACAAATGGAGATTTCCCTTCTAAATGTAAATGTTTTTCTGGCAGCTCCTTGCAGGGCCATCCAGAGAATGTGGCCAGAGAGACAGAACTTCCGATAAGATGGGCTTTTTGGTGCCTTTTTTATTGTAACATCTATTTTACGTTATATTACAGCCATCAGGTAGAAGATCTGTTCCAGGAAGGAGTTACTATGTCAAATTCTTTAGGCAGTTAGTGGGGGAGGTCAAATGTCCTCAGAGACAACAATCAAGGTAAAGAGATATATTTCAGAGTGGCCAAATCTTGATCTCCCACAGTCTCATGGCTTTAATTACTGGTTATATGTTGATGACTTCCAAAATTATATATTTAACCCTAACTTCTTTCCTAAACTTTAGACGTGTATGTCCGGCTGTTTGAATATTTACTGGCATCTCAAATTTAACATGTTCAAAACAGAACTCTTGCTTCCCTGTACCCCGCATCCCTCTCACATTCTCAAGCCTGTTGACTACTTCAGTACTTTCCAGTTTAATAAATGATGTCATCATCCAAACATTTGCTCGTGCTAGAACATCCTTTGATTGATTCCTTCATCTCACCCTCTCTCCAATTCATGAGCACTTCTTAGCTACTCTTCTAAAATATGTCCAGAATTTGTCCTTCATTCTATTTTCACTGCTCCTTTCCTGGTCCAAGCCACCATCTTCTTCCTTTTGAACTGTTCTAGTAGTCATGAAAAGTTCTCTCTTTTTCACACAGCAGCCAGAGTTATCTTTTAAATATTCATTCATTCAAGAAGGAGTGAGTCATTCAAGATCTGGGGAAAGAACGTTGCAGGCAGTGTTAATACTAAATGCAAAATTCCTGAGGTAAGATAATGCTGGGTGTGTTCAAGGAACCACAAGGAGGAGCAAAATGGTGGGGGGGAAGACTGGTAGAAAATTGTCAGAGAGAGAGAATGGACTAGATCCTGTAGGACCTTGGATGGTATTCTTATTTAAATAAGAATCTATTGGAGGATTTTAAGCAGGAAAAGGGCGTGATCTATATTTTAAAGTGATCAGTCTGGCTGCTGAGAGAAGACTGTTGATCGAAAGGGTAGAAGGGCAGAGACTAATAAAGGGGATTTTGTGATAATCCAGGTGAGAAATATTGGTGGTTTGATTAAGGTGGTAGTGATAGAAATGGTGAGAAATGCTTAGATTTGGGATATATTTTAAAAGTAGGACCAACAGGTTAGCTAACAGTTTGGATAATGGCGTACAAGAGAAGTAGAAGCATCAAGCATAACTCCAAGATTTTTGACTTGACCAAATAGATAAAATAGTGTTGTCATTTATTGTAATGGAGAAACTCTGGAAAAGGTTTGAGTGGCTCTCATTTAAACACGTAAATTTGGGATATCTGTTAGATACGCAAAGGAGATATCCAGTAGGCAAAGAGAAGTATGTCCAGGGGAGAGGTTTGAGCTAGAGAAAGAAAATTAGAAATCATTGATGTTAGTTGTATATAGTTAGTTTTAAAGCCTGATGGGATTACATAGGGAGTGAATATAGAGAAGAGATCCAACATCTAAACCTAGATCACATTAGCACTTAGAAATAGGAACGTAGAGGAGGAGCCAGCATAAAATAAATAAGGAAAATAAGCATAAAATAAGGAAAACTGGGAAAGACAAGAGAGTAAGGTGTTACAAGAAGAAAGGAGTCATCAACTGTGTCAAATATATTGATAGCTCAAGTAGGAGGAGGGCTTGGCTATGTGGAAGCCATTGGTGATCTTGACAAAACCAGTGTTAGTAATCTGAGAAAACAGTAGCTAAGTGAAGTGAAACACTGAATTGTTTTATGAGTTTTGCTATAAAAGAGAGAGTGTAGTAGCCGAAAAGGTTTGCAGGATCAAAGAGAGTTTTGTTGGATATTGTTTTTGTTTTGTTATTTTTTTATTTTCTGGATGTTTCCATGTTAACTGATCCTCTAGTATCTCTGCCAATCTCAATCTATCACCCACTCCTTTTTCCAAATGCTTTTATCTTTTTAGAGCTGTTTTTCTCATCTGTCTGCTCATGTCCTCCCTGTGGTTCTTCTGGCCTTGATGGTTTAGCTCTCTTCACTTACTACCCACTTTTCAGCTGCTCTCATTTCCCAGTCCTGAGCTCCCACTCACACTGTTTTATCAGCTCTTCTCTCCTGAGTCACTCACACCTGCTCCTGTGGGTGGAGCCCTTCCCCCCACCTGAATTGCCCACATCTTCTCAGTTTTCCCAGTCTGCTATGTTCTTCTCATCATTTCAGTTCCTCTCACCCTCTTATATCTTCAGCTTCTCTTGTCTTTCCTTTCCTCTGTTTTAACTTGTCCCTGCACCTAGTACCATTTACCTTGTCTTAAACACCTGAGTTTTTCTGGCGCTCCTCACCCATCTTTCTTACCTATCTGTAGTTGTTTCTGTCTTCTTAGGAACTTTGATTTCCATGTTGCTCCATTTGCCTAACTACCCCCTTTCTCCTCTATGTCCTTCAAACTTTTGGCTACCTCAGTCCTTCTCATTCTTCCTCTGACCACATTCACATCTCCTCAGTTGATCTGAACCCTCAGAAGCTCATTTCTCTGTTGTCTGCCTCTCATCAGTTTTTTTGCTTCTAGCTGATACTGTAAATTACCTGGATGCTTATTTCCTCGGCTGTTTCTTTATCCCATATTGTTCCCATATGTTGTGTTTTTAAAAGTGAGAGATACTAGGACATTTATAGACTGGTAGGAATGACCCTGAATAGAAGGAAAAATTGATACAGAAGAGGGGATAATTGCAGAGTAAAATCCCTGAGTGGGCAAGAAGAGATAGGCTCTATCTGGAGGAGTTAACAGGAGCACACACTGTTTATCCATTTTAAGAGGATGCAGGCAGAGTATCTAACTGGTAAATGTAGTGGTGAGAGAATGTCTAAGTTCTCTTTCGATTGTTCCTATATTCTCAGTGGAAAAAAGAAGTGAAATCATTGGTTGAGGGTGGGAGAAGGGATTGATCGAGGCTAGGAAAGTAGTTTTTATCTCAGAGAGTAAGTTGATTAGGGAAGTGTTATAGGGTTACAAAACAGTGTCAGGGGGGTCACTTGAGGTTTTGGGTGAAAATTTATAGGGAAACCAGTCATGGTTATGTTTCTTCAGTCTTGTTCAACTGTTCAATGGCAAGCACCGAGTAAGTTGGAAAGTTGGATTTAATCAAGGTTAGGGGTTTGGCTGGTAAATAAAGTGAAAAGACTGGGAAGCAAGGAATTGATTATGTTCTTTATATATTTACCTATTTGATCAATCCCTCTCACTGCACTAGGGCTCCAGCACCCTATGCTGGACTGACTCCACCCTCATGTGCAAGCCCTCCTCACCCTGCTTGGCTCTAATTCCTCGTACTGGCACCCTCACATGGATGTTTTCCCATTCTGTCTGGGCTCTGAATTCCCATTCTAGATCACTTCCCCGTTCCCCACCCATGTACAACTTACCCTTCTCTGCCTCTGATACTCTTTTTTTGGGGGTAGGTGGGTGAGGAAGATTGGCCCTGAGCTAACATCTGTTGCCAGTCTTTCTCTTTTTTGCTGAGAAAGATTGGCTCTGAGCTAACATCTGTGCCCGTCTTCCTCTATTTTGTGTGTGAGACACCGCCACAGCATGGGTTGATGAGCAGTGTGTCAGTCCACACCCAGGATTTGAACCTGTGAACCCCGGGCTGCCAAAACGGAGCATGTGAACTTAACCACTACGCCACTGGGCCAGCCCCCATCTCTTTACCAGGTGGCCTCTTGTAGGGATGCCATCTCTAATCTAGGATCTGAATTCCCCCAGCAGACTTCTCCCTCATGTGAATTCACTCCTCAGCATTGTTGGGCTCTGAATCCCCACATTATGCCTTCCCCCAGTGTGAACACCCTCCTTCTCCTCAGCTGGGTCATCCCTACTCACAGATGCCCTTTCCATCCTCCCTGAACTCTGACATCCTTGGGCTCTTGAAATCCTGAGCCAAACTGTCTCCCCATGTTGATACCCTCCTAGCCTACTTAAGCTCAGTTATCCTGCTCTAGTCTGAGCTACCATGTCCCGCCACCTCCAGCTAGCATGAACACGTACCTTCTTCTGCCCCGTGTAATGGTTTTACAACTAGATTGCTTGGAAAGGGAAGGGCTTATTTTATTTTTTATTGCTTTATTCTTTTGGATAGAAATTGTTCTAAAGTGTAATATATATTTCTCTGCCTTAATAAATTAACTCAATCTAAATTATCCTTTTTGAAGTGATTTTTCCTCAATAAGAACCTCAACAACAATATTGTGATTGAAATGCTACAAGATAACCTTTGCTTGAATTCTATTTACTAATTTGATGCTTGCCGGGTAGCTAAGTCCCAGAAAAGTAGATGCTGTGGAGAACAAATATGTGTGTTTGGCCTGCTAGTCAGGCACATTGTAAACAAATTAACTCGTTTTCTGGTAGAGAGATACGTAACTCCTTTGTTTAACTACTGTGGATTAAAACTTTAGCAGCCGCTTTCCTTGGGATGAAATGATAGAATCAAGTCCCTGGGCTTTCAAAGCTAAATATCAATCTGGCCACCTCCTCACTGAGATGTCTATATCCTAAGAGACTACTTCTGTGAGCAGCCAGTCCAGCAACTTCTCCTTCTTTACCTCCATCCTCAATGCTAAAGCTCTTATCTAGGCTGTCTTCCTGTTTCTCCTGGATTACTCCCTTCTTCCTGTCTTGCCTCAGTCCAGTCTCTTTCCCCTAAAAACAAAATGATTCTTCTAAAATGCATGTCTACTGCATGCTTTTCCCTTGAATTAAACCCTTTAGTGGCTTTCCATTGCCTTAAGTCCAAAACGTTTAACATGTTTCAGAAGGTTAATTACTGGAACCATTTTCTGTCATCACTCCCCATTTCCCTACTTTCTGCACCAAACATTCTGAAATTACTTTAGCCGTTCAATGACTCAGATCTTTTCATCTGGCTAACTCTTGCTCATCTTTCAGGTCTCAATTTAAACATTCACTTCCTTTAGAAAACCTTCCCAGAACTCTCCTGCATAGGTTAGATGCCCCTACTTTGTGCTTCCAAAGCACCACGTACTTCTCGTATGATGATGTTTAATGCACCTTTCTCTACTTTTTTGTTTAAACTGTCTGTCTTCTGTGCTCCAAAGGAAAAAAGTGTCTGTCATTTTCAAACCAAAATGATACATGAAAGCTATAAAGTGCTTAATAAATATTTGTTGAACAATTTGATGAATTAATATCAAAGTTAAATGTATGCCAAAAAGTTATTCAAAGACCAAGAAAAGGTATTTTATGATTAAAAAAAGCAGAATCTAGGACTTGTGATTTTCGTTTCAGAAGAATGAGTATCATACTTGTGCTCCCAAGATGAAACAACTATAAACTGGAAAAAATATTTGAAACAACTGTTCTCAGGCATTGGACAACAGATGGCGCAGGGCTATGATCTTTGAGAAAAGAGAAATATATGAGGTGACTACATATTCATTCTAGCTTACTGGCTGGGGATGTTTTGTAAACTTCGGTACATGGAATACAAACCCAGCAGAGAACAGTGGTATCACTAGGCAGAGGAAATAAAGGTAGAAGTTTGGGTTTGCTGGGGTGGCTATAAATTGTGGGGCAGGGTACAGGAGTGGGGTTGCTGTGCAGAGATGGGGCACCAGAAATCTGCCTAAGAAACCTTTGAGTCTTTGGCCATATATTAAGCTACATGTGTCCAGCATGAGATTCAGTGAGGGCTAGTAGAGAGCAACTACCGGGGTAGAAGAGTGGGACTGTGAGCTGAATGGAGATTCTAGAGGTTGCGTAATGCTGGGAGACATTTGAGTCCTGATATGCCAGAGTAGGGACACCTTGTGGAACTTCCCAGCATTTTGTTGAGACCTCAGAAGGGCCACCCTAACAAATCCTAAAACAAACTTGGACAGAATCAAGCTGAGTTTCCAGTAAATTAACTGCCTGCTAAAACAAAGCTCAACACTTTTTAAAGGAAGTCGGCACAATCCAAACTCTCAGTGTAGTATCTACAATGTTGAAGATACAATAAAAAATTAGCACATATATGAAGAAGCAAATGTGATCCATACCTAGGAGGAAAAAAGTGAATAGAAACAGATCAAGAGATGACAGATTTTGGAAGTAGCAAACAAGAATTTTAAAAGCTAAGATACATAAGTTCAAGAATTTAAAGGAAAAGATGGCCATAATATGCGGAAAAAGATCTCAACAGAGAAGGAAACCTATAAAAAAGACCCGGAAAGCTCAGCACATCACAAGCAGTGTGAACACACTTATGTTGAACATTATATTCAAATTGCTGAAAACCAAAGGTAAAAAGAAAATCTTAAAAGCAAACTGAAGAAAAAGTAGCACATTATGCAGAAAGGAAAAATGATGACTTCTCATCAAAAACTATCCAAGCTAGGAGATAGGGAGATGACATCTTTAAAGTGTTGGGGAATGAAAGGCAACCTAAAATTCTGTATCCAACAAAAATATCCTTCAGAAATTGAAGATGAAATGGAGAACAATTTCAATTTTTTTTTTTTGAAAAAAGGCAGAGTTATGTGTCACCAGCAGACTTGCAGTACAAGAAGTATTGAAGGAGGTTCTGGAGGCTGACAGGAACCGATACTAAATTAGTTCTAGAGTAAAGTTTGTTCTAGATCCCCCCTTACAAACCTTGAAAACAAAGATTCAAAAGGATCAATCTGCAAGAAACTTAACTGCATGCCTGAACCAGGTTCAATGCTTGTTATGGGAGTAATGCTCAACAATGTATAATTCACAATTGAAAGGTACCAGGCGTGCAAAGAAGCAGGGAACCCACAACAGGGAGAAAGCCCAATCATAGAAACATATCCAAAACGAGAGAGATGATAGAATTAGCAGACAACCTTAAAACATTATTATAAATCTTACAAATATGTGGAAAAATATAACAGAAAACAAGAGCATAATGAGAGAAATCAAAGATATAACAAAAAGACCCAAATAAAGCAAAAGGATAACAGTGTTTTTAAATATAATAATACAGATAGGTTGAAAGTGAATGGATGGAAACAATATACTAATATATGCCAACTAGTACAAAGAAAACTGAAGTGGCTATATTAATATCAGACAGTACACTTCAGAACCAGGAATATTACTGGGGTAAAAAGAAACATTTTATGATGATCAAGGTGTCAGTTCACCAAGAGGATACAGCAATTCTAAATGTAGAACTTCAATATGGAAGAGAAAAAAAATCTATGGTACTGAAAGGAGAAGTAGATAAATCTGCAATTATAGTTGGAAAGCTCAATTCCCCCTCTCAGTAGAGAAATGGAAAAAGTAGACAAAATATCAGTAAGGACATGGAAAACTTTAACACTATTCACCAAATTAACCTAACTGACATTTATAGGACATTCTACCAAGGAACAGTAGAATACACATTATTTTCAAGCACATGTGGAACATTCACAAATATTCTGGACCATAAAACAAGTGTAAATAAGTTTTAAAGGATTGAACTCATACAGAGTGTGTTCTCTGACCACACCAGAATTAAACTAAAAATCAGTAACAGCAAAATAACTGGAAAATTCCAATATGTTTGAAAATTCAGCAGCACACTTCTGAATAACCCATGGGTCAAAAAAGGAATCACAGGGGAAATTAGAAAATACTTTAAATAAAATAAAAGTGAAGCATATAAAAATTTGTGGGGTACAGCTAAATAATGCTTAGAAATTTATAGAATCAAATGTTTATATTAGAAAAGGAAAAAAGGTCTAAAATTAATAATGACCTGAGCTTCCATCTTAAGAAACTTTAAAAAGAAGGCCTAATTAAATTCAAAATAAGCAAAAGGAGGGAAATTAAAGATACGAGCAAAAATCAGGGAAATAGAATGTAAAGACAATACAGAAAACCAGTGAAACCAGAAGCTGGTTCTTTAAGAAAACAATAAAATTAACAAACCTCTAAGCAAAGTGATCAAGAAAAAGAAGACACAAATTACCAATATTAGGAATGAAAGAGGAAACATCACTGCAGATCCTACAGACATTATATAGGTAATAAAGGAGTGTTGTTAGGGGCTGGCCCGGTGGCGTAGTGGTTGAGTTCTCATGCTCCACTTCCGTGGCCTGGGGTTCACGGGTTTGGATCCCAGGCATGTACCTGCGCACTGCTCATCAAGCCATGCTATAGTGGCATCCCACGTATAAAATAGAGGACAATTGACACAGATGTTAGCTCAGCAACAGCCTTCCTCAAGCAAAAAAAGAGGAAGATTGGCAACAGGTGTTAGCTCAGTGACAATCTTCCTTGCCAAAAAATAAATAAATAAAGGAGTATTGTTAGTGACTTTATGCCAATAAATTCAACAGCTTAGGTGAAATGGACAAATTCTTTTATGGACACAAGCTACCAAAGCTCGCTCAAGAAATATACCTTTTTTTTTTTTTGTGAGGAAGATCAGCCCTGAGCTAACATCCATTCCAATCCTCCTCTTTTTGCTGAGGAGGACCGGCCCTGAGCTAACATCTATTGCCAATTCTCCTCTTCCTCCCCCCCTTTTTCTCCCCAAAGTAGATAGTTGTATGTTGTAGTTGCACATCCTTCTAGTTGCTGTATGTGGGACGCTGCCTCAGCATGGCTGGACAAGTGGTGCGTCGGTGCGCACCCAGGATCTGAACTCGGGCCGCCAGTAGCGGAACGCACGCACTTAACTGCTAAGCCATGGGGCCGACCCCAAGAAATATACCTATTAAAGAAATTGATTCATAGTTAAAAACCTCATGAGGAGAACTTCAGGCTCTGATAATTTCTTTCTTTTTTTTATTGAAGTATAGTTGACATACAAAATTGTATCAGTTTCAGGTGTACAACATAGTGATTCAACATTTATTTACATTACAAAATGATCAGCCTGATAAGACTAGTTACAATCTGTCCTCATACAAAGTTATTACAATATTGTTGACTATTTCCTATGCTGTGCATTACATCCCCTTGACTTATTTATTTTATGACTGGAAGTTTGTACCTCTTATACCATTCACCTATTTTGCCTTCTCTCCACCACCCTCCCCTCTGGCAGCCACCAATTTGTTCTCTTTATCTGTGAGTCTGTTTTGTTATGTTTGTTCATTTGTTTTGCCTTTTTTAGATTCCATATATAAGTGAAATTATATAGTATTTTTCTTTTTTTGGCTTATTTCACTTAGTATAACACCCTCATATCTATCCATGTTATTGGAAATGGGAGGATTTCGTTTATTTTTTATGGCTGAGTAATATTCTATTGTGTGTGTATCTATGAATGTACATTCTTTATTCATTCATCTACCAATGGACACTGAGGTTGCTTCCATATCTTGGCTTTTGTAAATAATGCTGCAGTGATATATGCAGAGGTGCATATATCTTTTTGAATTAGTGTTTTCATTTTCTTTGGATAAAAACCCAGAAGTTGAATTGCTGGATCATATGGTAGTTCTATTTTTAATTTTTTGAGAAACCGCCATACTGTTTTCCATAGTGGTTGCACTAATTTACATTCTGACCAGCAGTACACAAGGGATCCCTTTTCTCCACATCCTTGCCAACCCTTGTTATTTGTTGTCTTTTTTATTTTTCCTTTGGGCCTGGTTGTCAAACTGCCCGTCTATACTTCTATCTTTTTTTAATTGATGTCATAATAGTTTATAACCGTGAAATTTCACTTGTACATTATTATTTGTCAGTCACCACATAAATGCACCCCTTCACCCCTTGTGCCCACCCACCAACCCCTTTTCCCCTGGTAACAACCAAACTGTTCTCTCTGTCCGTGTGTTACTTTATCTTCCACACATGAGTGAAATCATATGGTGTTTATCTTTCTCTGTCTGGCTTATTTTGCTTAAGATAACACCTTCCAGGTCAATCTATGTTGTTGCAAATGGGATGATATTGTCTTTTTTAATGGCTGAGTAGTATCCCATTGTATATATGTATACCACATATTCTTTATCCAATCATCAGGTGAGGGACACTTGGATTGCTTTCACTTCTTGGCTATAGTGAATAATGCTGCAGTGAACATAGGGGTGCATAACCCTCTTTGGATTGTTGATTTCAAGTTCTTTGGATATATACCCAGTTGTGGGATCGCTGGATCATAAGGTATTTCTATTTTTCATTTTTTTGAGGAATCTCCATACTGTTTTCCATAGAAGCTGCACCAGTTTGCATTCCCACCAGCAGTGAAAGAGGGTTACCTTTCCTCCACAACCTCTTCAACATTTCTTATTTTTTGTCTTGGTGATTATAGCCATTCTAACGAGTGTAAGGTGTTATCTTAGTGTAGTTTTGACTTGCATTTCCCTGATGATTAGCAATGTTGAACATCTTTTCATGTGTCTATTAGCCATCTGTATATCTTCCTTGGAAAAATGTCTGTTCATATCCTCTGCCCATTCTTTGATTGGGTTGTTTGTTGTTTTGTTGTTCAGTTGTGTCAGTTCTTTAAATATTATGGAGGTTAACCTCTTGTCAGATATATGATTTGCAAATATTTTCTTCCAGCTGGTGGGTTATCTTTTCATTTTGATGCTGGTTTCCTTTGCCTTGCAGAAGTACTTTAGTCTGATGAAGTCCCACTTGTTTATTTTCTCTTTTGTTTCCCTTGTCTGAGTAGACGTGGAATTTGAAAAGATCCTTCTATGACTAATGTCAAACAGTGTACTGCCTGTATTTTCTTCTGGAGTTTTATAGTTTTGGGTCTTACCTTCAAGTCTTTGATCCATTTTGAGTTAATTTTTGTGTACGGCAAAAGAAGATGGTCTGCTTTCATTCTTTTGTGGCTGTCCAGTTTTCCTAGCACCATTTATTGAAGAGACTTTCCTTTCTCCATTGTATGTTCTTTGTTCCTTTGTCAAAGATTAGTTGCCCATAGATATGAAGTTTTATTTCTGGACTTTCAATTCTGTTCCCTTGATCTGTGTGTCTGTTTTTGTATCAGTGCCATGCTGTTTTAATTACTATTGCTTAGTAGTATATTTTGAAGTCAGGGATTGTGATGCTTCCAGCCTTGTTCTTCTTTTTCAGGATTGCTTTGGCTATTCGGGGTCTTTTGTTGCCCCATATGAATTTTAGTATTCTTTGTTCTATTTCTGTGAAGAATGTCATTGGGATTCTGATTGAGATTGCATTGAATCTGTAGATTGCTTTAGGTAGTATGGACATTTTAACTATGTTGATTCTTCCAATCCATGTGCATGGAATATCTTTTCATTTCTTTATGTCATCATTGATTTCACTCAATTATGTCTTATAGCTTTCATCATATAGGTCTTTCACCTCCTTGGTTAAATTTATTCCTAGATATTTTATTCTTTTTGCTGCAATTGTAAATGGGATTGTCTTCTTGCTTTCTCTTTCTGTTAGTTCATTTTTAGAGTATAGAAATGCAACTGATTTTTGTAAGTTGATTTTGTACCCTGCAACTTTGCTGTAGTTGTTGATTATTTCTAATAATTTTCCACTGGATTCTTTAGGGTTTTCTATATATAAAATCATGTTGTGTGCAAACAGTGAGAGTTTCACCTCTTCGTTGCCTATTTGGGTTCCTTTTATTCCTTTCTCTTACCTTATTTTTCTGTCCAAAACCTCCAGAACTATGTTGAATAAAAGTGGCAGGAGTGGGCACCCTTGTCTTGTTCCTGTTCTCAGAGGAATGGCTTTCAATTTTTCCCTGTTGACTGTGATGTTGGCTGTGGGTTTGTCATATATACCTTTATTATGTTGAGGTGCTTTCCTTCTATACCCATTTTGTTGAGAGTTTTTTATCATAAATGGATCTTGGATCTCGTCAAATGCTTTCTCTGCATCTATTGAGATGATTGTGTGGCTTTTATTCCTCGTTTTGTTAATGTGGTGTATCACATTGATTAATTTGTGGATGTTGAAGCATCCTTGTGTCCCTGGTATAAATCCCGCTTGATCATGGTGTATGATCTTTTTAATCTATTGCTGTTTTTGGTTTGCCAATATTTTGTTGAGGATTTTTGCATCTATGTTCATAAGTGATATTGGCCTGTAATTTTCTTTCTTTGTATTGTCCTTGTCTGGCTTTGGTATCAGGGTGACTTAGGCCTCATAGAATGTGTTAGGAAGTGTTCCATCTTCCTCTATTTTTTGGAATAGTTTCAGAAGAATAGGTATTAAATATTCTTTGAATGTTTGGTGAAATTCTCCTGAGAAGCCATCTGGTCCTGGACTTTTATTTTTTGGGAGGTTTTTTATTACTGTTTCAATCTCTTTACTTGTGATTTGTCTATTCAGATTCTCTATTTCTTTTTGATTCAGTTTTGAGAGGTTGTGTGAGTCTAAGAATTTATCCAGTTCTTCTAGGTTGTCCAATTTATTGGCATATAGTTTTTAATAGCATTTTCTTATAATCCTTTGTATTTCTGGGGTATCCATTGTAATTTCTCCTCTTTCATTTATAATTTTATTTATTTGAGGCTTTTCTTTTTCTTAGTGAGTCTGGCTAAGGATTTGTCAATTTTGTTTATCTTCTCAAAGAGCCACTGTTTCCTTGATCCTTTCTACTTTTTTTTTTTTTTTTTGGTTTCAATTTCATTTATTTCTGGTCTGTTTTTTTATTATTTCCCTTCTTCTAGTGACTTTGGGCTTTCTTTGTTTTTTTCTGATTCTGTTAGTTTAAGGTTGCTTATTTGGAATTTTTCTTGTTTGTTAAGGTGGGCCTGAATTGCTATGAGTTTCCCTCTCAGGACTGCTTTGGCTGCATCCCATATGAGTTGCTATGGTGTATTTTCATTTTCATTTGTCTCCAGATATTTTTTGATTTATCCTTTAATTCCTTCAGTGATCCATTGGTTGTTCAGTAGCATCTTGTTTAGTCTCCAGATCTTTGTCACTTTCCTGGTTTTTTTCTTGTAGTTGATTTCTGGTTTCATAGCATTATGGTCTGAAAAGATGCTTGTTATGATTTCAATCTTCTTAAAGTTATAGAGGCTTGCCTTGTTTCCCAACATATGGTCTATCCTAGAGAATGTTCCATGCACTCTTGAGAAGAATGTGTAATCTGCTATGTTTGGATGGAGCTCTCTCTATATATATCTGTTACATACATCTCGTCTAGTTTTTCTTTTAAATCCACTATTTCCTTATTCACTTTCTGTCTGGGTGATCTATCCATCAATGTACGTGGGGTATTAAGATCCCCTACTCTTATTGTGTTGTTGTTAATGTCTCCTTTTAGGTTTGTCAATAGTTTATGTACTTTCGTGCTCCTGTGTTGGGTGCATATATATTTAAAAGTGATATGTCTTCTTGATGGAGTGTCCCTTTTATTGTTATATATTGTCCCTCTTTGTCTCTCATTACTTGTTTTATCTTGAAGTGTACTTTGTCTAAGTATGGCAACACCTGCTTTCGTTTACCATTAGCTTAGAGTATTGTCTTCCATCCTTGCACCCTGAGCCTGTGTTTCTCTTTAGAGCTGAGATGTGTTTCCTGGAGGCATCATATTGTTGGAGATTGTTTTTTAATCTATCCCACTACTCTGTGCCTTTTGATTGGAGAATTCAATCCATTTACATTTAGAGTGATTATTGATATATGAGGGCTTAATTCTGTGATTTTATTACTCGTTTTCCGGTTCTTCTGCATTTCCTCTGTTTCTCATCCTGTGTGTTTCGGACTACCAATTCAGTTTGGTAGTTCTGTATGATGATTCTTTTAGTTTTCTCTTTATTTATCGTACGTGACTCTGTTCTGATTGTTTGTTTGGTGGTTACCATGAGGTTTGAATAAAAAATCTCATAGATGAGATAGTCCATTTTCTGATGGTGTCTTATTTCCTTAGGCTAAGTTGATTCTATCCCTTTCCTCTTCTCCTTCTAAGTTATTATTGTCACAACTTACTCCATCTTGTGTTGTGAGTTTGTTTTTAAAGTAATGAGGTTATATTTATTTTTGGTGTTTTCCTTCCCTTAATCTTTGATGTTATGATTAAGTGTTTGCTAACCTATTCTGATAGAGAGCTGCAATTTATCTGATTGTGTCTAGCTATTTATCTCCTTGCTCAAAGTTTTGTATCGCCTTTCTCTTTTTTTCTTTTCAGGCATGAGGGCCTTCTTGAGCATTTCTTGTAGTGGAGGTCTGATGGCAATGAACTCCCTTAGCTTTTGTTTATCTGGGATACTTATTATTTCTCCATCATATCCGAAGGATATTTTGCTGGATAGAGTATTCTTGGCTGAAAGTTTTTGTCATTCAGAATTTTGAATATGTCATTCCATTCTCTCCTAGCCTATAAAGTTTCTGCTGAGAAATTGGCTGAGAGTCTGATAGGAATTACTTTGTACATTATTTTTTTTTGTCTTGTTGCCTTGAATAGTTGTTCTTTGTCATTGACTTTTGCCAGCTTTACTACTACATACCTTGGAGAGGGTCTTTTTATGTTGATATATTTAGGAGATCTATTGACTTCATTCACTTGTATTTCCAGCTCCTTCCCCAGGTTTGGTAAGGTCTCAGCTGTTATTTCTTTGAACAAGCCCTCTGCTCCTTTTTCCCTCTCTTCTCCCTCTGGAAAACCTATAATCCTTCTGTTGCATTTCGTAATTGAGTCTGATATTTCTTGGAGAATTGAGGATTTCTGCATTCCTGTCCTCAATAATGCTAATTCTTTCCTGCATATTGTCAGGTCTGTTCTTTAAAGAGTCCAGATTTTTTTTTATCTCTTCCATTGTGTTTTTCATCTCCTACATTTCTGACTGGTTTTTCTTTATAGTTTCAATCTCCTTTCAGAAGAAGTTCCTGATTTCGTTGAATTGTCTATCTGCATTTTCTTGTAATTCATTGAGCTTTTTTATGATAACTGTTTTGAATTCTCTGTCGTTTAGGTTATAAATTTCTCTGCCTTTAGGATTGATTTCTAGGTGCTTGTCATTTTCCTTCTAGTCTGAAGATTTAAGATGTGTTTTCATACTGCTTGGGGGTGTGGGCTTATTTTCCCTCATGCTGAAAATATCTGGTCACAGCTTCCACCTGCCCCCACTGGATGGGGGTCTAGAGCTGTGTATTCTGAGCCCGCCACAATCAACTGGGACTCTGGCTCAGCGGTTGTGCTGGAGTGCCAGGCAGGGTGAAGGGCTCTTTCTTTCACCTGCTTGATCCCAGAGGCTTCTCACTCTTCCCTCACTATCTGCTCTCCTGGGATGCTAGCTTGATGAAGACACCCCTGCAACAATTCAGTCCCCTCCATATGGGAATTTCCCACAGACTGTGAGGGAACTTGAAGAGCTATGGTTTTCCCAGGGAGGGCTGCCCCTCCTCCCCTCTTTCTGAGAGCCACGCCTTGCTGGTCCCAGAGTCACTGTCATTGGGGAAGGAGAGGAGTTCTCCTTACCTCCTTCCACTTCCTCCAGGGGTTCCAGCACCTCCACCTTCAGGCATGTGGGTCTCTCAGACATCTTCTATGTTTTGTGAATGTCCACTGTTGGTATATGAATGTCCTTTTAGTCGTATCTTATAGGGGGAGAGTCTAAGGGGGAAAGCTCACTCCTGCATGATGCTGACGTCACTCCAGTTTTTGAATTTTTAATACCAGGTTTTAAGTCATTTGTCTCTGAATTTTAAGAGTTCTTTATATATTAGGGATGTTTGCTCTTTGTGTATGGTATGTGTTAAGGATCTTTTCTTCTATGTAAATTGTATTTTGACTTTGTTTATGCTGTTTTTATTATGTAAACATTTTCCATTATTAAGTAATCAAATCATTCCTTTTTTTATTGCCTCCGAGCAATAAAATTAAAAAGCCTATGCTCGCACCAAAGTTTAAGAGCGATTCAGCCAAATTTTCCTCTTGCATATCTATGGTTTCATTTTTCTGTGTTTAGATGACAAATTCATTCAGAGTTTGTTTTTGTATCAGTTGTGAGAAATGGATCTAATTTTATCTTTTTCCAAGTAGCTATCTAGTTATCCCAGCATCATTTATTAGCAAGTCACTCTCTGCTCTAATGATATGAGATTCCATGTTTGTCATGTACTAAGTTTCCATATGTATTTGCGTCTAGCTATGAACTTGCTATTCTATTCTTCTGATATAGCTCTTTGTTCTTGAGCTATTATCAGCTCTTGGTTGTTTTCCTATCTTTCTTTAATATAGCTTATTAAAATTTCATTTGAGCTTACTCTGCCTTCAGCAACTCAATTTATACTTTGTTTTTTCATTTCTCTGATGATTTTGCCTTTTTCATCCATTTCTTTCCTGAGTTTTATTAACTTTTTTTTTTCATTTCTCCCTGTTTTTTTTCTTTATCTCTGTTTTTAGTTTTTAATTTCTGATTCAAATTGGTTTTCATAGCCTCAAAATCTTGTTTGAGTATATTTAATTTTGTTTAGAGTTTAGACTTAACAATTTTCTTTTGCTTCATGGTGATTTTTCTGAAAGAAATTTTCTTCAGTTTATTTATGTGAAATTTTATTTACTGATGTTCTGCAAATGTTCATTCTTGATTTTATTTTCCTCTTGTTCTTATTTATTACTTTGTGATGTTTTACAAGATTTCTAATTAATGATACCCAGTTAATTTTCTGTTGAGTCAGCTATGTCCACTTGCTTTGGCTGTTTTTGTTTGTTGGTTTACTTGCTTTGATGATGGGGGATCAGTTCAGAGTCATCTAGTTTTTTAGTTCTCTTTTGTCTTGGAGAACACTAAATTTCCTTCCTTTTCTTCTTTTATCCTCCGCTCCCCAATTACCAAAGGACACGTCGTCCTTCTTTTTACTTTCTTTCACTGTCAGAAATTATGCATTTGGAACACTGTCACTTGAAATTGTGCCTGTCCTTTTAAATCAATCTTGATCTTTTAAAAGAGCCCATCTCTTTAAATCGCAGCCCTATCCCTTTAAATTGTGCTCATTCTTTGAAACCTGCTTCCTGCTGTTGGTCTCTGAGGTACTCTGATCTGCCCATTGCTTTTTAGTATTTTCAGAATAAGGTTAGATTCTGATGGTCAGTCCATCCCAGGCTCAGACTCCTTTGCTAGTATCTACCCTCCTTGGTCTACACCACAGTTTTTCTTGGTCTACCTTTGCTTGCCAGGATAGGGTCAAAGCCTATGTTACTGAGGCATTGGTATTTGTTGATTTTTCTCTTTTCAATGGGAGCTGTTTTGCCTATTCAGCATCTTCTAGTCTTCAAGTAATTTGAGGATTTGGTTTTGTGTAGACATTTCGTAAATCTGTAGTTATTTCACATCATTTGAGGAAAAGATTTGGAAGCCTGTTTACTACACTGCCTCTGTTGTATACAGCTACCAGGAAATCTTCTGTGTGTTTTTGGATTCCATAAAAACTTATTCATGGTCTTGGCTCATCATGTTTTTCTTGCCCCAACAATACAGCATATGTCATCAATCTCTGAGCACAATTGCTGTGACAATTGCTACCTTTTGTAGATGCTTAATGCTCATTGGGAAGAGTCCTAGTCACTTTATAGTCATGTTTTTACTGACTTCTCAAAATAATTCTGCAAGTAGTTTTATAATCTTCATTTTAACACTAACTAAACTGAGGCATGGAGGGGACTAGAAAAATTACCCAAGTTCACTCTGGAAAGCAATTGTGATTTAAACTATATCTTTCCTACTCCAGCGCCCATATTATTCAAATCAGTTTATCTAATTCTTTTTCCAGGAGTTAGTCGCTAGACTTAGTCTGTGGATGAGGCCCTTGGGAAAATCTTCATATTAAAGCTTCATGTCAGCTCTGGAAGTCAGCACTTCCTGGCCAGCGCATTCTCTCTCCTAAAGGAGAGCAACCTTGACAAACTTAATCCTTAAGCATTCATTATCAAGGTGGACCAAAGGAGGAGAAACTTAGTATGTAACTTCTATAAACTTGTGGTCAGTGAAAACACACACAAAAAACTGACAAATCAGTTATGTATTCTAATACCAGTTCAGTTTTATGAGTTTTAAAGTTTTTAATTGACTGTCAATATTTTATTTCAAAATGTTCTGGATTTTGGCTATAAATCAACTAGGATATATCACTCTAAACTTCATGAAATTAGATTATATAGAATAACAACAAAAGAGCCATACAAGTTTAATGTTTGTTTATTAATTTCTCAGTGATTTTTGATAGCTTAATATAATCTTCTTTAGATCCTAAACACTTTAAGTATTGATGAATTAAAAAATCAATAATTATTAATTGAGCAAAATCGTCATAGCATTAGTTTGAATTTAAAGCTAGGAATGCATGGACAAAATCCTAACAAATGAGCCTAAATCAAAAACACCAGAAACAAGAAAACTATATGGTTATGTCACATTAAATTTTGAAATTACTGTTGCTCACCAAATTAGAATTGTTCATTTTCAATTCTTAATTATTTCCAGAAAACATTGAATTAAAGATTTCAAGAATTCTTTCAGAGAGCTCTAGAACTAGCTTCCTTGCATCATATGTCTCCATTAAAATTCTCCATTAATCAAAGATAATGAACCTGGAAAAGACATAAAATTATTACATGTAAATTTAAATTAATACTCAATTATTAAAATGTTTATTTTAAACAAAATTCTATGTATTTTGCATATAAATATTATATATTCATTACATGATAATTACACACATAAAATTTTTAAATTTAAAATTAACTGACCAGGGCTTCATGTAAAAATCAATAAGAAACACAAGTAACTAACCAGAGAACTGGGAAACACATTCAAAGAATTACAAATTTTCATAACAGTGAAGTAACATTTTCTACATAAAAATCTAACACAAATTATAGAAATTGCTATACAATAGGGGATTGGAGAAAACAAGAACCTTAATTCATTGTTTTATGACAAAAATATAAACTCCTGAAAACTTTTTTGAGTACCATTTGGCACTGTATGACTCATTAATTTTAATTCATTTCCTTTCTACAAATTTATTGGTAAAATCATAATTTATGCCAAGAAAAATATACATAAAGTGACATTATTGCATTATTGCCAGTAGTTTACAACACCAAATAATGTCTATAGTTATGGTAAATTCATTAAATGAAACACTACTACATATCCTTTGAACAGAATGAGTTGGATCAGCATATCTTGATATGGGAAAAGCTCCGAGATAATTGTCTAATAAAAAAAAAAGTACAGTATACAGTGGTGTGATTTCCTTTGTGCAAACACAACTTTTATTTATTCACTTATTTGCATTGTTTGATGTATAAAAAAATTCTTGAAATGGGCTCCAGAGACTGATGTTTTGTGTGTGTGTGCTGAGGAAGATTCACCCTGAGCTAACATCTCTTGCTGATCTTCTTCTTTTTATTGCTTGAGGAAGATTAGCCCTAGGCTAACATCTGTGCCAGTTTTCCTCTATTATGTATGTGGGTCAACCTCTCAGCATGGCTGACAAGTTGTGAAGGTCCATGCCTGGGATCTGAACCTGTGAACCCAGGCTGCTGAAGCAGAGTGTGCTGAAGTTAACCACTACACCATGGGGCCAGCCCCCAAAGACTGATTTTTAAAAATTTGGTAAAGGACCAAGAGATGTAAGTGAAGAAGGATGGTGAAGAAGACTTTTATTTTCATTTAATAAATGTCTATGCAATTAGACATTTTTTAAGTTTGAATATATTAAATATAATTAAAAATAAATCAGCAACAGTTATAGCAATTAAAATGCATTTTAAATAAAGATAAAATAAGTTAAGAGTTTTTAAAAATTTTTGAAGAGAAGAAATATTTCAGGTTAGATCTGTTAATGTACAAGAGGTAACAGTGTGAAAGTATCCAGAACACTTGGTCCGTGTCTACTTCTTTTTCTTCCTAGACTCTTTGGAGATGGGAAGATGATGCTTAATTTTCATGAAGAGCTATTTTCATCAACATCTTTTAAAATTTGTTCCATGGAGATGTTGCCTTTAACCTGATTGGTGGGTGAGATCATTTGGTTCATGTTTCTCAATTGGCTTTATCTAATCTATTAAAGTCCAAAGACCCAAGAATAGGTCTTTTTCTCTTCTTTCTATCTAGACTAGTGAGGAAATAATGCTAGGGTAAGTGGCCTATTCTACACTTAAACTTTCCCTTGGGTAGATTTTCATACATCTAGTGTAGGGTATGGAATGAGAACGTTGTTGCTGCACGTCTAAATCACATTCCTCAATTGTTTTCCAGTATTAAAGCTGAGGTTCTATTTCCATTCACTTGCTCCTTTGTTGATCTCAACTGATTTTGATCTTAGGTGGGGACAAAAAAATGATCCCTCTCAATTACCTCTCCAGTACTAATTCCTTGAGGGATTTAAGTCATGTACATAATATTAATCACTACTTATATTGGAGGGTGCAAAACCTAATGCCTACAGATGCCAGGAAGGTAACATAAATGTTTGAGATCAGATAAGTATAGAAAATTAGTAATGATGGTAGCTATAAAAAACTATTTCAAGAAGAGGTAGCTACTACTCCAGACATTTGTTGACATGAAGGACTGTGGGCCCACTGTACCCTGTATTATTTTTAGGAGAGTCTCAGAAATTTAGATGTTTTAATGAAATCTCTCATTATTATATTTTCACAAATAATTTTGTATTTTAAATGTTGATATTTGTAGACCAAATAAAAATGTCTTGATCTATTATTGGGTCGGTGGTTTATAAATTCTAGTAATGTACAAAATAATCTTTATCCTAGATTTTTCCTTATTGATTTTCCCTCTGGATTATCTATCTATTGATGAAAGTCATGTATTGAAGTCCCCTACTATCATTGTATTACTGTCTATTTCTCCCTTTAGATCTGTTAATTGCTTTATATATTTAGGAGCTCCTGTATTGGGTGCATAAATATTTGCAAGTGTTATATCTTCTTGTTGGATTGACCCCTTTATCATTATGTTATGACCTTCTTTGTTTTAAAGTCTATTTTGTCTAAGTATAGCTACCTCAGCTTTCTTTTGCTTTCCATTTGCATGGAATATCTTTGTACATCGCTTCACTTTCAGGCTGTGTGTGCCCTTAAGGCTGAAGTGAGTCTCTTGTAGTCAGCATATAGTTGGGTCTTGTTTTTTTGGTTTTGTTTTTTTGTGAGGAAGATCAGTCCTGAGCTAACAATCAATGCCAATCCTCCTCTTTTTTTTTTTTTTTTTGCTGAGGAAGATTGGCCCTGGGCTAACATCCATGCCCATCTTCCTCTACTTTATATGGGATGCCACGACAGCATGACTTGACAAGCGGTGCACTGGTGCACGCCCAGGATCCGAACCTGCGAACCCCAGGCCACCCGAAGCGGAGTGTGGTACACTTAACTGCTGCGCCACTGGCCCGGCCCCAGGTCTTGTTTTTTTAATCTATTCAGCCACTCTGTGTCTTTTGATCAGAGAATTTAGTCCATTAACATTAAAAATAATTATTGATAGATATGGACTTATTGTCATTTTGATAATTGTTTTCTGGCTGTTTTGTAGTTCCTCTGTTCTTTTCTTCTTCTCTTGCTCTCCTCCTTTGTGATTTGTTAATTTTCTCTATTGGTGTGCTTAGGTTCCTTTCTCATTATCTTTTTTGTATCTACTGTAGACTTTTGCTTTGTGGTTACCGTGAGGCTTACATAAAACATCTTATAACACTCTATTTTAAGTTAACAACTTACGTTTGGGCACATTCTAAAGCTCTACAATTTTACTCTCACACCCCCTAGGTTTTACGTTTTTGATGTTACAATTGACATCTTTTGTCTTGCGTATCCATTAGCAAATTATTGTATTCATAGTTATTTTTACTACCTCAGTCTTTTAGTCTTCATACTAGCTTTGTAAGCGACTAACTACCATCATTACAACATTAGATTATTCTGAATTTAACTGTTTTACCTTTGCCAGTGAGATTTATACTTTCATATGTTTTCCTCTTACTAATTAGCACCCTTTTGTTTCACCTTAAAGAAGTCTCTTTAACATTTCTTGTAAGGCTGGTCTAGTGGTGCTGAACTCCTTCAGTTTTTGCTTATCTGGAAAACTATTTATCACTCCTTCAATTTTGAAGGACAACTTTGCCAGGTACAGTATTCTTGGTTGCCAGTTTTTTTATTTCAGTATTTTAAATATATCATGCCACTTCCTTCTGGCCTGCAAAGTTTCTCCTGAAAAATCTGCTGGTAGTCTTATAGGGGAGGGTCCCTTGTACTTAACAAGTTGTTTTTCTCCTGTTGCTTTTAAGATTCTCTCCTTGTCTTTAACTTTTGACAGTTTAACTACAATGTGTCTTGGTGTGAGTCTCTTTGGGTCCATCTTATTTGGAACTCTCTGGTCTACCTGGGTCTGGATGTCTGTTTCCTTCCCCAGGTTAGGGAAGTTTTCAGCCATTATTTCTTCAAATAGGTTTTCTGCCTTTTCTCTCTCTTTTCTTTCTGGGACCCTTACAATGAGAATATTGGTCTGCTTGATGTTGTCCCATAAGTCCCTTAAGCTATCTTCACTCTTTTTCATACTTTTTTCTTTTTGCTTCTCTAATTGGATGAATTCTATTGCTCTGTCTTTGAGTTCACTGATCCTTTATTCTGTTTCGATTGTCTGCTGCTGATCCTGTCTATTGAATTTTGCAGCTTGTGTTCTTCAGCTCTGTGATTTCTATTTGATACTTTCTTATATTTTCTATCTCTGTATTGAAATGTTCTCTTTGTTCATACATTATTCTCCTGACCTCAGTTAGCATCTTTATGGCCATTATTTTGAACTCTTGATCAGGTAAATCACTTATCTCTGTTTCATTAAGATCTTTTTCTGAGGTGTTATCTTGTTCTTTCATTTGGAACATATTCCTTTGTTTCTTCATTTTCCTTGACTCTTTGTGTTTATTTCTATGCATTAGGTAAAACAGCTCCTCTCCCGGTCTTAAAGGAGTGGACTTTGTAGGAGATGCATCTTATTATTCAGTCAGGCCCTAGCTCTTAGTTGTTTCTCAATCCTTTATGATTGTCCAAGCAGCTTTCTTTGTTCTTATTGGCTCCCAGTAGTTGAGGGTGTACCAAGACCTATCAGTGTCCCAAAGGGGAGGATCTCAATTAGAACCTACATGCAGGCTAATTGTAAGCTGGATCTTCAGGCAGCAGCTTTTGTTTGTTACAGTCCTGTGGAACTCATGAATTTAAGCCCCACTGGCCAGCAGAGCCAGGTGATCGAGTGGTATCTGCTGAGCAGCAGCTGCAAAAAATGGGGCACCAGACATGTGCACAAACTCCTTTCCAAGAGATACTGGCAACCTGGAACAAGGCAGAGGGAAAGAGTGAAGATGGCACCCACTGGGTCCCCAGTCTCTGGAGAGTATTGCAGTCAGCCCCTTGTGTGTTAAATTAGAAGCCTACCCCCCTAGTCTGAAGTATTAAGATGAACAGATAGGCCTCTTTCATGAAAAGACTGGACGTATTTCAGTTCGTTGCCTCTACTCTGGGCCCTGGAGTATTTGCCTTAGTGAGTCTGCCTAAGCCCTTTAAGAACTGTCCTTAGTTCACTTTAGCCTTTTGGGTCTTATGGATGCAAGCCCTGTTTGCTTTCAAAGCTAGATGTTTTCAGGGACCATCTCTCAAGTGGAAGTCTTAAAAGTTTGAGTGCTAGATGTGGGGTCTAAACCCTTCACTCCTGGTGAAGGGGTGGAGGTGACAATGACTGCAGCAGAGGAGAAGGTGGTAAAGACCTCCTTGGTCAGGTTGGGGGTAGCAAGGGGGAAACTGGCCTCAGCCTTGAATCATGAAATTTAATAGGTTTTTAAAACACTTTGAATTATATTAACATGAATCATCCAGCTTCCGACAGTTTTGAACCTTCACTCAGTCTTCATTGTTTATTTTCATACCACTCTTGAAAAAAAAACATAAAATCTAGGCAAGGCTTCTTTTCCTACTACTTATTTATTACCTAATATTATTTCTCAACTTTAATATGAGATCTCTACTATTAGACTATATGTAGTCAAGGATTAAAACCTGACGCTACTATAGATGGAGAGGAAGTTGAAAATTTTACATAATTAAAAATGAATAAGTCCACACCAGTTCTTACTACCAGCAGAAATGTTAAAGAGCTAACTTGAAGCCTGAAAAGATTAATTTTATTTATATATTCAAAGACTTTAACTCAGGTTCCTTGTGAAAAGCAATATAAAACACTTTTGGAGACTAAAAAGTAGCTAAAAGATACTTTAAAAGGATTTTGTATGGGCCAGCCCTGTGGCTTAGCGGTTAAGTGCACACGTTCTGCTACTGGCGGCCCGGTTTCAGATCCCAGGTGCGCACCGACGCACCGCTTCTCCGGCCATGCTGAGGCCACGTCCCATGTACAGCAAGTAGAAGGAGGTGCAACTATGACATACAACTATCTACTGGGGCTTTGGGGGTAAAAAGGAGGAGGATTGGCAATAGATGTTAGCTCAGAGCGGGTCTTCCTCAGCAAAAAGAGGAGGATTGGCATGGATGTTAGCTCAGGGCTGATCTTTCTCACAAAAAAAAAAAAAAAAAAAAAAGGATTTTGTAAATGTGTGTATATATTTCTATTGAAGATTAACTAAAAATGCTCATTTTTGGATATCAATATTTGTTTTTTACTAATGCTTTGTTTTTAATACATCTGTTTTCCCTATTCTCTGCTTATTTTAAAATTCCAAGGGCTTTGGCACTGTGACTGAATTCTGAGTGTCAATAGGAGCGTGGTGAGTGGTTGGCCATAAGATTAATGACTAGATGATAGTAAATGCCTCCTTTTATGATAACTAAGCAATTATGCTATCAAGGCTCACTTCTTTTTTTATCAAGGTTCAATCTCCCATTTTTTTCTTGTGAAAGCAACCCAAAATCACATATTAAATCCAAAGCTAAATTCCAGTAAAATCAGATCTTGTAATAAAATATTGTAGTATGGCACTTGCAGGCTTTCAAAGAAATAACTCCTAACTCTCCACTCAGTGCCTCGACTTTTCATCCTAACAGGAAAGAGCCAGTTTATAAATCCAGGCCTAGAATGCAATTATACTATGTCATAATTTGGCAGAGACGGCTAGGTGACTACCAAAATTCATGCTTCTCCTTTCATAGTGTAAATTTGTCACACAAAAGTGGTTCTCAGGCAACAGTTAAATTTCCTAGCCCCCTTGCATCCAGATATGAAACAATGTGACTGTTTCATACCAATAGAGTATGAGATGAAGTGAGGGAAATGTCCAGGCCTTTTCCAGATGCTATAGTATCTTTCTGCTGGTGAGATGTAGATAATACAGGGGCCAGGGTCTGGAAGAACCACAGATGGAAGGATCTTCAGTCTGCTACTCATTGTGTGAAGGAAAACTCCCACTGACTGAGAACTCTGCACCAGAACCATTACTGGAGCAAGAAGAAACTTCAACTGCATGAAGCCTCTAAAATGTTTGGGTTTATCTGTTATTCTAACTAATGCAAATGAGGTTTCAAAACCATATATTTAATGTATTTATGTTTACTTTTATATCTTTTGGATTCATTTTTTGGATTGTAAAAATACAAATATTTTGGGGCTGGCCCAATGGCATAGCGGTTAAGTTCATGTGTTCCACATCGGCGGCCTGGGGTTCACCAGTTCGGATCCCGGGCACGGACCTACTCACTGCTCATCAAGCCATGCTGAGGTGATGTCCCACATAGAAGAACTAGAAGAACCTACAACTAAGGTATGCAACTATGTACTGGGGCTTTGGGGAGAAAAAAGAAAAAGAGGAAGATTGGCAATAGATGTTAGCTCAGGGCCAATCTTCCTCAAAAAAAAAATTTTAATTATATTTTAAGCTTGGTTCACTGCATAAGAGCATATCTGGAAAACTAGGATGATGTGGTCATTCGAATTTGCAACTGTAGATTCTTTCTGTTTTTCACTCCGCTAGGAAACCTTACAGTTGAAGTGCTGGAGCAGAATACTTCTTCCATAACTAGTGAGGCTGGATGGAGGGAGCTTACATAAGTTAATTTTCTAGATTTCCCATTCATCATCGCAAGTTTTCTTTTGAGATTCCTGTATTTTTTCTAAGTTTATGAGTGATATTGAGGTGAAAAAAAAAAAACACTACTATAACAACAACAACAAAAAAATATATCTGGGTTTGCAGATGAGAAAAGTGCACTTGAGGTAGTCTGGTGGGTTCATAGGTCAATAAGGACCCATAAGAAAGGACGAGCCACGAGTGGAAGGAGCAAAATGAGTAGGGTGGACGCCCATAGGAAACCATGACTTTCTGTGAGAGTATGTGTTGTAACGGTATACATCTCTGATATCATTATTTTTTCCTTATCTATTCAATGTAATACTGATTTTCTTTAAGATATTGTTTATAAGGCCCTTACCTGTAGAGTCATCCATTTTGTGAACAAGATGTAGACCAAACAGGACTGCGTTCTGTAAGTTAGTAAAGTCGGTAACGAAGGGGGCTCTATCCCCATTAACAAGCATTCGTGGTGGCAGACCCTTCTGGAATTTACATACTGTAATCAAGGTTGTAGGAAAGCGAGGTGCAGCTAAATAGTTCAAAGCCACAAACCAACTTCTTCCAAAATCTGCTTCTGGTTTAAAGTAATATTCTAACCTAAAAGACAAGTGGCAACATGTACAATTATAATTAGTCCACTCAGAATTTCAGCCTCATTGTTCTCTAGAAAAGATCATCGTCTGCCAACAAACTGAGAATGTGGTTCTTTGTTTTAGAAGGTGATGGCTTGAGCTCCCACCTTTGAGAATATGAATCTAGGTAATTAAAATTTTAAATTTGTAAAGAACCATCTCATCAATTGTTTGTATTTTATTTTGAGTTTTTATCTCTTCTAACCAGACACCTTATACTTGAACATCATATAATAACCAGATGTTAGACCATGACTATGTAATACTCTTTAGAAATGTGCAGATAAAAATCAAAGGTTCCAAGACAAAATTTTTGCTAGACTCAGACATCTTTTGTAAAACTATTGACTTCCTGAAGTCAGGAGGTCCCTAAAACCTTGAGCATCCTAGAGATATAGATGTCTAATTTTCTTGTCTGGTTTTCTAAATTCATGGGTTTTTTCTACTGGAGGAAGGCTGCTAGGAAGCCAAACTCTCTCACCTATTTTGAGAACAAATTATTACAGTAGAAAGTTAAGGGTGAACTAAACAGTTTTATAACTACATAATTCACAGCTCCTTTCCCCATCCACTGTTGAAGCATGCTGAACAACGTGCAATTTTTGAACAGACTTGTTCCCCCTGAAACGTTACTCCCTGCTTTGCTCACTGGCTACATTCTCTTTCAAGTCTCATCACAGATGTCGTGTCCTTCACAAGATTTTTCAGCCCACGTGAGGTGGAATTGAGTATTTCCTCTTCCTTGTAGTCCCAAAGCACTATATCATTCGTATATTTAGAAGTTTGTTTTCTCATTAGATTATATTCAAATTTCTAGAAGTTGCATTATATTCTAATTTCTCTATTTCCACAGCACATATGTAGGGTCCATTAAACAGAAAATGCTTGTATTATGTTTGTCAGTGTTAAGCAAACCATAACATAACCCAGAGGAGAAAACCTGCTATTTGGCTCCCAGGCTCGTGGGCTCCTCACTGCCTCCCACTCCCAGAAGTAGAAGAGTGGGTACAGTGGACCCTTGATGAGAGAAGAGTTTGGTTTGGATTCACATTTGGTTATCTTTAGTCACATCCCAGCTGACTAGGAAGTAAGGATAAAAGGAAATGTGAATTCATAAGGATTTTGAGCAATGGCCACAAAGCCCTACTAACAGTGGATTAAACAAATTGCAAGGGAGTCAGCAACATGAGAAGAGGAGGAAAGAGATGAGGGCACCAGTTTGAGACACAGGGTGTATGAGCAGGATTGAAATTCAATGGAAGTCTTGCAAGTGATTCAATTGAATGTATTGTTGGATAATTAATCTAATAAGTTCAGTTAAGACGTGGTCGAGTAAAAAGATAAAAACACACCTTAAAAGGCTCATTTTGATTTAAAACATAGATATACGTGCACCAGCCAATCTTAGGATCCAGGACCACAGAATTTTAGTTAAGTATTTGTAGACTACAGAGTTCAGTATTGTCTCACGAAAATAAACAATCCCTAGTATATTTTTTGCTTAAAGGAAGTAACACATGAGGTTTTAAGGAAGTTCCCCAGACTATAGTGGATTGCAAACGTGGCCCAAATTTTTCAATACTCTCTATGTCCCTGTTTTTTGGCATGTAATTTGCCAGTAATTTCCCTGCTACAGTGGGTAAAGGGGAGAGAGGGGGAGGTATAATTTCCTGCTCCCAGCTTAGCCATGTGATTTGATTTGTCCAATAGGATATTAGCAGACTCGACACAGCATTAGCTAGAAATGCGTTTTCACAATTTGGTTTCTCTCTCTTCGCATTCTGTCATCACTATGGAAAATACCCAGGTTTGCCTGATGGAGAATGAGAGACAATTGGAGCAGAGCTGAGCTTCCCCATCATCTCTGTGGGACCAATCAAAATCAGCCAGCATGAGATGAGCCCAGAAAAGATCAGGAGAAGTGCCCAGCTAGCCCTCAGATGTGAGCAATAAATGCTTACTGTCCTATGACACTGAGGCTTAGTGGTTGTTGCCTGTGCCTCACATTCTCATGAGAAAAGGACAGAAGGGAGGGAGGGTGGGAGAGGAAGGAAGGGAGGGAGGGAAGAAGGGAGGGTGAGAGAGAGGAGGGGAGGGAGGAAGGAAGGAGGGAAGGAGGGATCTCTGAAGAGTTCCTGAAGTAGAAATACCAGCAACTGCAGGAAGACTATGGCTATCTATACGCTGCTCTGACTCCTAGGGCAGGGAGGCCGCGCTCTCGCACTCCCTTGCCTCCTAACCTACCTGAGAAGGAGGGAGAAGGGGAGTGAATGGGCATTTTGTTCAGTTAAGTGATTGCATCTGTGGCTTATTTCTCCTCAAGACTGAAAGATTCTTCATAAAAGGAAGTGAATCTTATATTTTATTTCTGCCTCATTTGTTTCTGCTTCATTATACTTTGAAAAGTGGAAGCATATTTTTTATTGTTTAATAGCTTTTAATATCTTTTTAATAAAGGAAGAAGAACCTTGGTAGATATTGATCTCTGAAAACTAATTAGCAGGCCACACACATTGCAGTCAGTACAGCATACAGGTAGGAGGATGGGCTATGGAGTCACAGGGTTTTTAAATACTAGCACTGCCATTCACTAGCTATAAGGTTTTAAGCAAGTTACTAAATAGCTCAGTTGCATATTCATGATCTACAAAAAAGAGTCATTTTGAAGTGAAATATTACATTAAAATGCTTGGTGAAATTTCTTTTACTTATTGTACTTAGAAAAGGTAGCTATTTTAAAAATTCACTTAAGAGGGTCATTGGTTGACACCTAAGTGGAAGGTCAAGTGAGAAGGATAGAATTGCAGGAAATAAAATGAGATTATAAAAAACAATTTTTGTTATAATTAGTAAGGAAAGTGCTTCTAGGAATATCAGAAAATTGATTTTTTTTAAAATTTATATGCTTGTGATAAAAATAGTCATATACAGATTTAAATTTATTCACCAAAAAACTCATATGATTGGCCTCTTAAAAATATATTTCTTCTTGGGGCCGGCCCGGTGGCGCAAGCGGTTGGGTGCGCGCGCTCCGCTGCGGCAGCCCGGGGTTTGCTGGTTCGGATCCCGGGCGCGCACCGACGCACTGCTTTGGCAGGCCATGCTGTGGCGGCATCCCATATAAAGTGGACGAGGATGGGCACGGATGTTAGCCCAGGGCTATCTTCCTCGGCAAAAAAAGAGGAGGATTGGCGGATGTTAGCACAGGGCTGATCTCCTCACAAAAAAAAAAAAAAATATATATATATATATATATATATATTTCTTCAAAAGCAGTTTCATTACATAAATAGGAATAAATGCAATAAGCTTAAAAGACTAAGTTCACAAGGTAAAGGAAATATACCTATTAGTAAAAAAAATTATGCAATATCCTTGAATTTAACTAAAGTACTCTTATGTCTCCTTTACAAAAAGTTGCATTCTCTTGTGAGTTAGCTTTGTATATGAACCTGAAAAATCTGTAAAAGAAAAAAGTAATCTAGAAAGATGATTTGCTACCACATTTTGAGATTAACAATCCCAGCTTGAAATCTTGTCTAATAATCTCATCCCTGTTTCCTGTCATCAGAATAGAAAAAGCAGTTGAGTTACAACTGTTGCAAAGGCTGCAGACCCAAATCACACCACTCATACTGCCATGGGAGAAAACTCCTCCATTGCCCAATTTAATACCTAGTTGTTGAAGCCATACCAATAGGTAGAGGAGGAAATGTGCTGTGAATCTGCTAATCAGGTGATTTATTTACCTTACTGGATGATGGAGTCAGTGGGAGAGACAACAACTGATGAAACATGAGTTACTCAAACATTTCTGCTGGATTTACAAATTTACTTATACAATACCAATGAGCCCTGATTTTTTTGTTTCTGTTTTTTACCATACCCAGACTTCTACCCCATACCTCACTCTAGGTGGTTGACTCCACCCCCTGAATAGGGTCTGTGATTTTTGTGTGCCAACTTGACTGGGCCATAGGATGCTCAGATATTTGGCCAAACATTATTTTGTGTGTTTCTGTAAGGGTGTTTTTGGAAGAGATTAACATTTAAATCAGTAGACTGAGTAAAGCTGATTGCCCTCAATAATGTGGATGCAACTCATCCCATCAGTTGAAGACCTGAGTAGAACAAAAAACTAATCTTCCCTTGAGTAAGAGAGAATTCTCCTGGCTGATGGCCTTCAAACCGGGACGTAGGCTCTTCCTGGTTCTACAGCAGCTGCTAGGCTTTCAGCTTGAACAGGACATCAGCTCTGCAGATTATGGACTTGCTAGGCTCCATTATCATAGGAGCCAATTCCTTATAATAAATCTATCTATCTATCTATCTATCTATCTATCTATCTATCTATCTATCTATCTATCTATCTCCTATTGGGTCTATTTCTCTGGAGGACCCTGACTAATACAGTGTCATTCACATCTAAACACAAATCATTCTTACACTTTCACATCTAGGTGTATAATACTTCTAGGTGTATACGTGGAGTGACTTGGTAATTTTCTAGGCTATTTTGTATGCTAATCCTGATGCTAGCTGATTTTTTTCCCCAAGTATGTACCTGCCATATTATGTGTCTGTAATCAAAACAATGAAGATAATGTATTTTCTTTTTTTTTTTTGAACAGAGAAGAATTGGTTGCATATTTTATTTGCTGGTTGGTTAGTTAGCTGGGTTGGTTGGTTGTTGGCCAAGATTTTTTTCTCAAATTTTTTCCCTTTATTCATAAAACACTTTTTAAGCCTGATCGTACTAAAATATTTACACCTCATCATTAAAATCCTCAATATTAGCTATATTATTTAACAGAAAGATTGACAGTCACTTTAGAAGAATAAAAAGGCATAAATAAGGGCCGGCCCTGTGGCTTGGTGGTTAAGTGCGCGCGCTGCAATGCTGGTGGCCCGGGTTCGGATCCCGGGTGCGCATCGAGGCACCACTTCTCCGTCCATCCTGAGGCCGAGTCCCACATACAGCAACTAGAAGGATGTGCAGCTATGACATAAAACTATCTACTGGGGCTTTGGGGGGAAAAAATAAAATAAATAAAATCTTAAAAAAAAGGCATAAATAAGACCAAAAATCACTTGCCATATTAAATAGAAATGATTTGAGATCCATTCTTACCTATCTTCAAAACTTCCATAAGCATCTTCCAAGGATGAGGTATGTGTAGCCCGTAAGTACTTCAGCAGGTCATTGAAGCTATGAGAAGGTGACTGCAAATGCTGTCATAAAGAGGAGAAATGTATTCATGTTTGAGCAACTATAACAGCTCCTCTCCCTACAATTTAATCTTGTGCATATTTACAATTTAGCAATATTCTATATGAGAGGAGAATTTTGTTTCCAAGAATTAATTTGTGCAGGCTGTTAGTGACTAACACTCTGTAAAGACTACAATATTTATTAGTAGTAGTGATATTGAATGCATCCATAAGAAATGAATTGCAAATATTTCCCCAAGAGTCAATATTTTATACTGGCCAGCAGGACTTTATTTTTTCTTATCTTTTGTTTTTCTACTACCACAGTTGAAATTACCACAAAAGCTTAAGATTAAGAAGAAGACAATTATTAGAATATTTAATTGAATCACATCTAAGATAATAAACTAATAATCTATAGAACTACTAAATGCATCTTTTTGGCATCCATCTTGGTCCATGTCTATGCTTAATCAATGTGTTTTATTTTGGTTATTGAATATTTGGTTTTGATTTCCACATAATTGTTTAGTTCTATTTGTATGTGATCATTTATTAATTCAGTTGAAATAAGTTAGTTGATTGTTCTAAAAACAACTCCATAATCATATTTCTCCCAAGAGTTATCTCTCAGTTGACATGAAAGTTCAATTAACCAGAATAATCTTTTCCTTCAGTGAGATATCCTGTGTACTCTCGCATTTATGTATAATTTATTTAGAGTGAGATGAGTGAATTGATTTTGTGATAATGCTGCATTGGTTCAGAGAGTGTTAATGACATGTAGTGCCCTGCTAAATGCAATATATTAATATAATTGCATAAAAATTTACATTTTTATACTTAGGAAAATAGATAATATTCATAAAAACCTAGACAAAAAACATTATACAAAAAAAAAAAGAAGAAATTCCTTTACCACCTCCTAAGAGAATAAATTACAAAACTTAAAAAAGGAACCTGGTAAAGGTCATTCCACTTTCTCATTGTCCCAGGGAAGGATGGCTGACAACTAGAAACATTAAGACAGAATTTCATCTAATCCTTGGGTGGTGGCAAAAGCGTGACTTGGTCTGATGATATCCCCGTTATGCCGGAATCAACTGCAGCAAGGAAGGGTAATACACACAGAAAGTAATTCATATCTGTAAGAATAAAATACTTATTATTACCACAAGCACTAACTAATATGAGAGAAGATATATTTAAATAATCTGTAAACCATTAAGCAAAAACTCATAGATCCAGACGTATGTGAAAAAAAGTCACTGCAAAAAAATTGAAAATCTTCCTAAGGATCATAGCCATAACTTTAACATGCTTCTGTTAATTACCCAACAATCATAAATAAATATGGGTTAAAGTAGTTGACTATAATATTTTAAAACCAAAAGCAACATTAATAAATTTGGTAATATTCATTTTTTCAAAGCATGAAGTAAAAAAGAAGGAAAAGTATCCACTTGTGCACAGAATGATACAACACCTCTAACTGAGGTTTTACCTTGAAATTTGATTTTTTCTAAAATATTTTAATGCAGTTACAGTATTGATATTTTGTATTTTATTTAACCAAGTTTAACGTGCAACCATGATATCACAAAGTCCTTGTCTTCTATTAGGTCTTTAAGGCAAAAATGTTAGATAAGTTTTGACAAAGTATCTTTGGTTAATTAAATTGACAATACATTAAGATTTTTATTTCTCTCTAAATATAACCTATTTCAGCAGATTTAGACATTATAATGTAGTTGGCTATGAAGCTTATACTGATTCCCACTGGTGATGCAGCACATTTTTCATCATAGGATAGACAAGCATTTTTGAATGCAGTTCTACGCCCCAGGGTAGCAGGCTGATACTCCAACCTATGAAGTCAATCTGAGGATAAAGAAGCCTGAATTACAGATCTGTGGCCATGACTATTTGTGGGTCTTTGAAAAGAACCAGTGTGTGCAGGTCACTTCAAGAAAGGGAAATTTAATAGTTTTGTTTCTGAGTATTGAGAAATAACTCTAAGAAATAGTATGTAAATTAATTTCATTACTAAAACACAAAATAAAATTAAAGAATTAGAAAATATCTTCTGATGATTTTAGTATTAAATATCTGACTGAAGCCTTAGATTACTGATTGATAAGATGATTTTGGTAGATTAATCTTTGACATGTTTATGGGCTTAAAAGTTAAATGAGCAAAATGAGAAACAGTATTATTTTCCTATTCTCTCATTTCTTGTCCTTCCTCTTGCTGGAGGCTCCCCTCACTAGTGGGACCTCCTACCTGACCACCAGCGCAGGTCTTTCAGAGGTCACTGTCCTTTGCAGTTTGTTGTGTCAGTCCTGGGAAAAGCTGACTATGTCCTAAGGAATCATTATTTACATTGTGGCTGTTAAATCCTAGAACATGACATAAAGGCCATAAGGTACAAGATGAAGTAGATTCCTTTATACAAAGGAATAGCACTGCTTTTGTTTTGCCTCTGTCCCTAAGATTTTAGTTTGAATACTTTCTTTAGGGGATGGTTATTGCCTACTTTGCTATTTAAATGAACCTACCAGCCCACCAACTGTCCATAGAGATGCACGAACGATCTCCAGATACATAGCCACAGTCTGTCCTTTGGCTGGGATCAGCTAATCTGCCTAGAAGAGAGAGGATGCACAGATTATTTCTTACATACTTTTTGAAACTGGTTTTAATTGTCAGGTGCATTTTGTTTGTAAAGATGCACATTCGTCTTCTGATGACTTGTGTTTATCTTCCTATCACTTTTTATCCTTGATTTTCCATCTCTGAACCAATTTCTTCTCCTTTCTCTAACATCACCACAATTTTCTGTTTTTGAATTATCTATCTTGAATATTATTTGCTTTTGTAATGGTTCTTTTTCTTACTTCATTCTCTTCTTCCCTACAAAATTAGGGAGGCAATATGCATACAGATTAAAAGAGGCCTAGAGTCAAACCACACCCTTGCTCTGTCATTTACTAGCTGGACTTTTGCTAAATAATTTACCACTTATGCTTCAGTTTTCACATCTATAAAATGAGGATAATAATAGTAACTACATTATAAGGTTGTTGTGTCAAGTGAGAAAAAGCATGAAAAGTGTTTCTTCCAATGAGTATAGTCTTTCTTTTGCTTACCAAATGACAGTTGATATTTTCTCAATCTCTCTCTGATTTTTCATGTTCATTTTCTGTCATTTTCCCACCTCCCTTGCTTATCCTTTGTTCATCCTTCTGCTTCTCTGTCATACTTTCCTCCTCCTTTTCAACTTTCGTTTCTAGTAGTTTTTTCTTGTGTTTTGTTCGTTTTTTGCCTTACTCATCCACAGCTTATTCTCTCCAGGCCTGCTCACTTCCTCTTTTCCCTGGCTTCCATTTAAGTTAGTCAAGGACTCGTTCTCCTTTACTTCTCGGACTGCTCCCTTGCCTTCATGCCTCTACTGACCAATATGTTGCATCTTCTGCTTTGGTTTCTACTCCTTCTCTTTTGTATTCATCTTTTTTTCCTTCCATTTCTCTACAATTTCACCATCTTCATTCTTTCCTTTTGCTAGTTCCACTCATCTCTTTTCCATTCCTATCTTCAATTCTTTTCTTTTTCATCTCGTTATTCTTTACCATTCAGCTTTCCTTAACCTGATCATTCTCAAAGCGATGATTGAAGAACTTGTTAATGCTACTAACCTGTGTAAGTATTAGAAGTCTGACTTTTCCTGACTATTCCTCAGGCTGCTAAATTAGAGTTAAAGATAAATCTGTAAAACACTCCTCCTCTGTTTTCACTCTCTCATTTCCTTCAGAGGTTCTTCTGACTCCTCTTTCCATCGTTCCACCTCCTTTTGATTTCACTTACTCCCTCAAAGAGTTCACCCCATATGTCACCTACAAATATCACTTTAATGTTGGTAACAATTATTCTTCAGTCCTGAACACCCAGTTGAGCATATGTCCTATTTGATTCCTTCTCACCTCCAACTGAATATGCCTGAAATTGTGCACTGATCTTGATACCCATGCAAGGTTGAATATCTCTTTTTCTGTCAGAGGAATAAAATTTTGTATTCTTTCACTTCAACAACCTCAGCTCTTCCTTGTCCTCGGTATCCAATTTGAGTCCATGTCCTGTCATTTCTCCCTTTGAAGAATCTTTGTAGCCTTCACCATGGGCATTCACTCATCCAGATTCCTCACTTCAGATCTGCGTTATCTCTAGAGTATCTGAGCTTGGCCCAAAGATGCCAATGTCTTATTTTAATCCATCTGAACCAAAACACTAAACAAGCCTGATGAAAACTCTTTTTGTAAAATCATACTTGTTCAATAACCTAAAGAAGTTTTATATCTCCTAAAACTTCATACCCAGACTCTAAACTTAATTTACCCGGTATTCCAATAACATTAATTCCTGAATATCAGTAAATATTTTGCTTTAATTTGAGCTTTTCCTCTTTCACTGATCCCCAACAATTCCCTTCCCCTCAATCCCTTTCTCTGTGTCTTCCCTTCCTTTTCCTGTCCCTTTAACACACACACACAGACACACACACACACACACACACACACACACACGTGCCCTACACTCAATCACATATACCTATGCCATGCTGTTTCCAGGCTCTGTCCTTTAGCTTAATTTCCCACATTATTAAATCAGAATAAAATTTCTGGTGGTGGACCTACATATTGGTACTTTTTAAAACTAGGAAGTTATTTTCAATGTACAGCCAAGAGAACCACTTGGCTGAGAACCACTGCTTTTGTTCATTCTTTTATTCCCTAGTAGATTTCATTTCTATTTCCCCAATGAAATTCTGTCCACATTTCAAGTCTCAGTTCAAATCCATTTCTTCCTAACTACTCCAACTGACTCACACTCTCCCTTGTTGTGTACTTTTAGCTTTTATGCAAAAGTTGTTTATTGTTCTTTGTTTAATTTCTGCTATCTTTCCAGTTTCAATTGTGTTGTAAGGTGTTTGGTGGCAGAGAAACTGTCTGAAATACTTATTTACACCCCTCCCCCCACTGCTCTTAGAAAATGCTGGACACATATAAGCTCATCACTAGGTGAGTTTAATCAGGCTTGATTCTAATGTGTGGATGTAATGAAAGAATAAGAAGGACATTAATCTACCAGCTCATTCAGCCTCCATCTACCATAGGCCTCCAGGCCCCCTGAGGCTGGCATACTTCCCATAGCAGACTATATGTAATGATTTCTCCTGGACCGTGGTCTTTTGACTGCAAGGAAAGCCAGATAAATAGGAGTAGGTTTGAGTCTCAAGACGTCCCCTGACAAAAATGGGTGACTTGCCAACCTCAGTAGGTCCTACATGTGACCCCTGCTCAGACCTCAGATAAATCTTAATCTCCTCCCTATATTTTTTCTGTCAGAGCAGAACAAATTTTCTTATTGGTGGTGTTATCAGTATGGAGTGGGCGGGAGGCACCACTCTCCGTCATGAGCTTCTATCAGCCAGGACAAAACTATCTTTTAATTTATGAATCTTTGGTCCAAACACATCTTGTAACTAAACACTGGAACATACTTTATTTTCAAAAGGAATCAATCATTTGCAGACAAATGTCCTCATGAGCAAGAGGCCACTGCTTGCCTGTTACTCCTATCTCCATGTATAGGTAACCACAATTAGAACTTCAAGAACTTTGAACTAATTTGACATCATCTTCTGTTTTTAATGCATATCCTCTTGACTATTTTGTTCATCCCAGTACTTAGAATGGAGTCTGGCACCTGGTACAAGTCCAATAATGCTCAATAGATTAGGTATGAAGTCTTTTTGTGTTTGGCAACTGTGCTGTATGCCTCACTGCAGTTTCTAGTCAAAACAGGCAACACATAAAGGAAGGATTTATGGAAGAGAAGGAGAAGAAACAGAAAAATAATGGTTATACGGGACAAAGAAAAAATTCAATTTTCATAAACATGGTATGGTATAGGTAGAGTCCCATTTCCCAATTACTATACAGTTATATTGGTAGATTATTAGAAGGAAAACAAGAGTCGTTCTTACCTGTACTATACTGCCAGCCATGCTGCAGAGGCAATCCCCAGAAAGTATTGTTTTTATTTTCTGGTGCAAATTTTTCAGAATAACTGGCTATCTTATTCACTAGGATTTTATACATCCCCATTCTCTCAGGGTATACCCAGGGATCAATAATGTACTTTCCATTCTCCACCCTGGGAGTCACTGAATTGACCAGGACTCTCCTCCCACAGAGGGGGATACAGGTCTGAGAGACTGGATGCTCCTGCTAAAGAAACAGAAAAGCCTATGTACACAGGCCCAAGGAGGAAGGAAAACCATCGTGCCAAAGCTGGCTGCGGATTGAGATTGTGGCAGAGCTTTTAATGGGAATTGGAGGAAGAAGTCACGATATTTGCTCTTATCCCAACACATCAACACTTTGTGTTTTTTTTCCTGAGGACAATGGAGTGAAGATGGGAATACCTTACCTACGAAAAGAGCACGCCTCCCTTGTTAAATAACATTATTAATATAGTTTGTTATTCACCTGACAGTTGAAAAAAGCTATGGAAAATTTTAATTTTGAATGAGTGTTTTTAACACTTTATATTTACACTGTATTTTTATGCCTACTAAATTAAGAACACATTTACACATATATCTTGATCTTATTCATCTAGAAATTTAAAGATATGGGCACTTACTTATCTTTGCAGAAAAGAGTTTACAAAGCAGGCCTGAGACAGCTATCATTAGAAAAGTTGGCTGGCAAGATTGGCCCTTGGCTGGTATATGTGTACTTGGCTCTTAAAGTTCCCAATCAACAGTTAAATGACAAGGGAGCTTCACTGTGCCTAGACTGTGCAAACAATATGGTTTATGCTAAATACCTGCTTTTCTTGCAGAGTCTGAAATTTTCATGCATGACCATCCCCCAGTAAACCAGAGGATACCTACGTGACCAGCGCCCAGTAAAGAGCTCTGGCACTGCATCATTAATGGGCATCCCTGGGCAGAAACATCACACACATGTTGCTGCATTTTTGTTACTGGGGAGATGTGTGCTCTGTGTGACTTCTCATGGGAAGGAGAGTCACATGGAAACCTACACATGCATTCCTCCAGACTCTGCCTGTGTCTTTTCCCTACTGGTTCAACCGTGTATCCTCACTACATCACTATAAAGCATCTTAGCCATGAGGATAACTATATGCTGAGTCTTGCAAGTACTTCTAGAGAGTGTTTGAACATAGGCCTGTGATGGACATCCTTCACATACCCGTTAGTTTATCTTCACGAAATGCTAAGCAAGAACTTTTTAAACACTTATTTAGTATGTTTGTTGAATATGAAAAATACTGGCTCCCATACTGAATCATGTATCTCTAGATTCTAGAGGAAAAGACTAAGTTTAATAGGTTCTAATTTCAGGTGTATAAGTTTTCACTAATATGAAAAAAAAATTCCTGATGATTACAATTTCATTATAAAGGAATGGACTCTCTTAAAAGAGTTGAGTTGTCTCTGTGCAGAGGCCATACAACTAGTGTTTGGGGAGTAATGTGGAGAAAATTGATATATTGGCTACCATTTAAAATAGCTGAATTTTGGAACTCCTTCTGTGTCAAAACCTAAAGAATAGATTAGGATGGCCTACAATATTATAGATAAAACAACTGTCAACATGAGACCAGCCTGGTGGTGTAGCGATTAAGTTCACATGCTCCACTTCCATGGCCTGGGGTTCGCAGGTTCGGATCCCGGGTGCAGACCTACACGCCACTTATCAAGCCATGCTGTGGCGGCATCCCACATACAAAATAGAGGAAGATGGGCACAGATGTCAGCTCAGGAACAGGAAGCTAGGAAGCTTCTAATCTTCCCCAGCAAAAAAAAAAAAAAAAATGATGTACTGAAAAAGATATGAATGATCCATTTAATAGAAGTTTCTGTTGCAAGGAGAAAGTTGAAGTGTGCCTGAGTATCCAATAGACCAAGCTTGTTTGTTGGCAAAAGCTCCTAGTTAATTCCCAATTTCCCTTCTCCCTTAGAATTTTAGCTGAAAACATGGATATACAGAATTAAGGCTACATTTCCAGTATCCTGTGCACAAGCAACCACGTTACTAAGTGCTGGCTACTGGAACATAAATGAAAATGGTGTCCCATGTCCCTTAAAAGAAGAAGACATGTCACTTTCTCATCCCTTCCTTTATGTTGTGGCTTGGATTGTGGATGTGATAGCTAAAATTCCATCTTGACACTTAAGGACAATGATGCTATCTTGGGGATGGCAGAATGCAAAGCTGGAGGTTGCATGAGTCCCTGAGAACAGTGGGGCCATGAGATATTCCTGAATCCCTGCATCTGCATTTTACCTGAGAGAAAAGCAACTTTCTATCTTATTTAAAGCACTGTTATTTGGGTTTCACTTACACATAGTGAAAATTATTGCTTCACTAATAAGCAGCGCAGCTGGAAAGCCCAATGATTAGCATCATTGAAAACATCTGTTTCATAGCAGGTCAAGGGTAAGGCTTATTCCCGGCATGATCCAGATTAAATATCCCTCAGCAGGATTCCACTGCTTCACCCGTGTCAATTTATTTACCCAATAGCTTTCACTAATTATTTAACTTGCCAAGCATATTAATATAAAAAGGAAATGGTGGAAATTACTGTTATGTTCTGGATCAAGAACGCAAGCATTATAGATATTTAAAAAATTATATTCTATCTCAATAAAAAAAGAAATATATGGATATATACTATAAGACATATTTTTTTAAAACCAAATGTCATCATCATACTCAATGGGGAAACTTCAAGAGTATTCTCTTTAAAGTCAGATATAAGATAAAAACAACCACAATAATTATAATCATTTAACTTTTGTTTAAAGATACCATACAATGAAGCTAGCAGAGATAAAGAAATTAGAGATATAAAATTGTCAGTGAGGAAGTGATGTTATCATTTTTGCAGATGATATAATAGTATCTGGAAAATATGGGAGAATAAACTAAAGGAGTAACTTCAAAGAAAAAGATAATTTAATAAAGTGGCCAAGTACTAAATTAGTATATAAATCAATAGCTTTTATATAAGGATAGAAGTATATTGAAAACAATTAGAAGTATAATGAAAGAAATACATAACATTTTTCCAATATATTGGAAGAAAAGTCCCCATTTAAAATTTCAACAAAGGGGCTAAAATATCTAGGAATAAATTTAAAGTGGTTAGATAAATATGGAAAAAAAATCTTTAAGAACACTCATGAAACATTGAAAATAAAATTGAACAAGTTTAAGTCATGCATGTTTTTGGGTCGACAGACTCAACATTATCAAGATGTTAATTCATAAATGTAACACAATCACAATGAGAAATATTAACACAGTTTTTAGAAGTAGTACAGCTAAGTTTAAATTTTATCTAAAAAAATAATAGGAAAACTCTACAAATAATGGATAATAATAATGAGAGCAAACTTTCCCTAACAGATATTATAAGCTATAATAAAACCTCCATAAAGAAACACACTAAAATTATCAATGTGTACAGTCATCAATGGGATACTGTGACCAGATACACATAAATAGAGAGATCATTAGACTAATAGAAAAAAGATTTAAAAAAAAAAAGACCTAAATACAAATGAGAATTTAATGCGGAACTGTAGGGCTAGATCTGCACATTCCTTATAAATCCACTGGTGGGATAAGTATTGGAATTCCTATACACAGTGGGAAAATAAGTGTACATACTCAAGTAAGATATGTGTTGAAGATATATAAGAAATCATAAAGTTAATAGTAGAAGCTGGCTCTTCTGATCCAAAGATTATGAAAAGTGCATTTGGGTGTGTTGAATTAGTCAAAGAGAAAATAAATTAGAAACTTACAAATAGACCTCAAGTGAAGATCAGACTTATCATGGTACGGACGGCTAGTTACGTGTCCCAATATTCATTCTTCTTTTTTAGTAAGAGCACCAATGCTTTTTTAGTGCAGCTTAGTGTTCCTAGAATAAAGATTATGTTATCTCATCTCACAGTTAAATGTGGCTATGTGACTAAGTTCTGTCCAATTAATAGAAAGCCAAAGTGTTAGGTTGCAACTTTCAGAAACCTCCTTAAATGACAGCTTGTCCTTTCTTATTTGTTCCTCTTCCTTCTGCTCGCTGGAATAACTTGAGTCTGACGGACTTTCTTAGATTATGAAGCAGGAACAAGGTAGTAGAGCAATAACATAGAAGAACCCAAATCCCTGATATTCATGGAGTTCTGGACCACCTACTTCTGGATGGCGATTTCTAAAAATGAAATGAAATTTTGTCTTGTACAAGACAATATTTTTTTTTTTTGCAGGATTTGTTACTATCTGGAACCTAATCTGAAGTAACACTGTAATTACATTTTTAAATATCTCTCTGCCTCATTTTCTTTAACTGTAATGTAGAAATAGCATTACATACTCCTAAATCCACTAATTACGACTGTTTCAAATTGTTTGAAGCTTGTGATAATAGGATAGAAAATTTGTATTAGATTATTGGATAGAAAATTTGTATTTAAATTTGAGGCACAAACAGTAAAACAACTCAATCTGTATTTGTGTTTGAGACACATGCATATGTAGAATAGCTCAAACTGCGAAAGATCAATGTGAGATGAATACCAATATCCTAATTCATAATAGAGACCCTGAGTCTTATCAGGATCAAGAACTTACTCAAAGTCAGTCAGGACGCAGATGGGAAAGCTTGATCCCAGGTCTGCCTCTTGTCCAAGCCAGGGTTCTTGTTGGCCATGCTGTATTGTGCCACAAAATAATGATTCAAATCCTATTACAGGAAAAAAAAAAAACTAATTTATTTAAGGAAGAAATTGTGTTTAAACAAATCAGCATTGTATGCATGTCAAGGTATTTGTCAAAATTCTTTGCCCATATTGCTGATTGAAAGTATTAAATGGCAAATTTTTATGCAAACTGCCAGAAAATTAAAGCCAGGAGACATGTATCTTCATTTCAACTTTGCACTAGCAGTGTGAACTTGGGGACTCTCCTTCTAAATTTTCTCTCCAAGACAAGAATAATAAAACCGTTCTTTACTACTACACAGAGTAATTGGGAAACTTAAATGAGAGGTTGCAGACTTCTCAGAAAATCACAAAACCATTTTTATTAGAATTAAGGATATGTTGAGGATACATTTGACCCAACTGAGGATATGTTTGACCCACCTCCATATTCTTTTAAATAAGTGCCTTGACTTATGAGTGATCTGATTATATTCCTGAATTACTTCAATGCTTTCATTCTTCTTCTACTCTCCACCCTTGGTCAAAGAGTAGAAAGGTTTATGCTTTTCTGAATATAAAGCATATCGTTTCATGTTTATACACGAGGAGTCATAGTAATCAATAAAATTTTTTAAACTGCCACAAAAGAAGGTATGGTCAACTTTTCTAAAGTAAGATATCCCAAAATATTTAACTGACTTACACTGAAGAGCACGCAAAATATATTTTATAGTTAATTTTTTAATTACATAAGATACACTTACACAAGAGTACTAATGTGGTAGCTAAGCTATAATTTTCCTGATTAAATATTTCTTGGTATACTTTTCATCTGAAATGTTTTTTTTTTAACTTCTGTGTAAAAATATCTTTATTTCCTCCACTATGGCATGAAATATAGAAGGAAAAAACCAAAACCAAAACCAAAAACACCTCCAAAACTGCATCTTCATTGGAACAAGGAGATGGATGTACTTGAAAATTATAGACTATAAACATGTTTAAAACAAAGATGTACCCTGAACTCCTTGACCTGGTGCAGGTTAAATATTAACTTTTTGTAAGCTCTAGAGCCACAAGAGGGAATACCAGCTTGAAATCCCAGAAGAGAAGATAGGAAAGTACAAGATAAATCATATTGACACACGATGCTCATGACCTAACTCTTACCCCCTGATAGAGGGCAGTGTCCCCATGATCCCCATCAGTTTTCTACAAATCTTATTGGTTATCTCTTTAAAATTTTCTCTTTTTTATCACTGCCTTTACTTTTTGTCCCTGACAACTTAATTCCAAGAGTTATCACTTCATTCCTGGAACACTGCAAATTTAGGGTACTAATGTCCCTAATGCTTGTCCCTCATAATCCAATCTATCCTGCACAACACATACTGAGTAAGAGTCTCAGTGTTACTGGACCAAAGTGAGTCTGCTCCTTGGTGAGTTAAAATCAAAACCTACACCAGAAGTAGGTGTCACACAAAGCAGAATTTTATTCACAGCATATAGCAAATAAAATGGAGGCCGCAGGGAATAATTTCACAAAGCTCTGGCCCCCTGAGCACAGGAAGGTGGGTACCTTTATTTGGGGTAGGGAATGACTATTCAAAAGTGGAAGTTTCATCATTGCCTGTAGAGGTGGGCATAAGCTTGCATATGCGTGGTTTGAAAACATGCTTTTTACATACATTGCATGATCTAAAAATGGCTGCTTTGCCCTTCCCAGAGAAGGAGAATTTACAATGTTAATGAGGGCAAGTCACCATAGTACAACTCTCTGTCCCTTTGTGCAGGTGTCACTCTTGCGGTTGCCATCTGGACTGGTCTGATCCAGTTCAGAATGGCTGGGTCCAGGGGAGTTGACATTTAGATCTTCTTCATGGAACATAGCTGAAACCGACAACCTCAAGACCCCAAAGTCATAAGAGAAAGGAAGCTCTGCACCTTTTAACAAGACAAGAGAATTAAGTCAGACAAGGTAAGAAAAAAAATGGTTAGAATTTAGGCAAGACAAGAGAAGCGGGTTAGAGTTCATGGCTGGTGACAATAGCACTATTTTGATCTTGTTATGACACCACTCAAAACATTACCGTAAATGCTTTGTCCACTTAACCAGGTCAAGACCACAGCAGGTGGGTCATCTGTGAGATTTTCAGCATTGTCCAACCATCCTCTGTTCTAGAGAAATAACTCATTCATTGTCCCTTTGAATAATCCATTCGATCTTTTCACTTTATGTTTGTGTCTTTCTCCCTCTCATCTCCACTTAACCCTATTCTACTTTTTATCTTAGTTCAAATTCTATTCTTCACAAATCATCCATGATTCAGCACATTGCTTTGCGTGTAGTAGATACCCTTTCAATGTACATTATATCATTTGCCTTCAGCAAATGAGGTATATTCTGAATATATTCTGAACGGGCCAATGTAAGGGGGGAAAATCAGCTGCTACTCTAAAGAGTAACGTACGTAGTGTGTTTTTTTCCCCTCTGGATGCTTTCAGGATTTTGTCTTTTGTTTTCAACAGTTTGAATCTAATATGATAATTATTTTTTTATTTTGTGCATCCTGTTAGGTGTTTTCTGTGCTTCATGGGTGTGTAGTTTTATGTCTGTCATTAATTTTGGAAAATTCTGAGCCATTAATACTTCAGATATTTCTTTGGCCCCATTTTCTTTTCTCTGTTCTATTTCTCCCCTACTCTATCTTTTGTTCATTTCAGTTTTGGTAATTTCTCTTCACCTGTTTTCAAGTTTACCAAATTTTTTTTGCCTCAGCAAAGTATATTGATGAGCCTGTCATAGGCATTCTTCATCTCTGTTACTATGCTGATTTTTAACATTTCCATTTTCTTATTTCTTATAGTTTCTATCTCTTTGCTGAAATTACCTATAAGATCTTGTATGTTGACTACCTCTTCCATTAGCGTCTTTAACATATTAATCTGGATATTTAAATACCTTTTGAGATGGTCTCAACATCTGTGAGTCTGATGCTAATTTCTTTGCAGCTTGGGAGTATATTTGTTTCCTTGGCTTTCCATATGCCTCAAAATTTTTTGAACATGGCAATGTATCAAAAAGGAATAATTAATCTAGTGTTGTACAAAGACAGGTTACGTTGATTTCTGAGCTATTGGAATTCAGGTCATCTCAGGGCAAGAAAACACTGAAGCTGGAAAAAGGCAAGTAGTTTTTGAGATAAATACTTAAGTTTTTCTTGGATATGGGCACTCCTTTCCATGTGTCATGCCTTTAGTACGGGGGATTGTGTTAATCTAGTTGAGCAGGATGTAATATGTGTTTTGTTGCATGGTTACACTCAGTGAACCAGAGGCTTCAAATTTCTCTAGTGATACTTTGTGTTTTATAGTGGGGGCTGATTTGCCAGATGATTTTTAAAAATATCTGCTTCACCTCCAGCTTCAGATTTTTCCTTTCTGCTATGCTATGCTTCAAGTGGAGTCTGCCTCCTTAGCTCTCCCAGAAGTATTTCACACTTACTTTTACTACACTTGTTGGCCTGGTGGGAGTTGGGATATAGGAGTCATTCTCTGATATTCAGATTAAGCCTCCAAGTTTGGTGGCACTGGTCTAGGATGTGGCCAGAGCAAGTGCTATTTGCCCTCCTCTTGCTCTAGTTCTGGGCCTCCTGGCATCTATTCTTGTCCCTTTCCCATGTGTAGAGGATTTTTTTGCTACCTTCTGCCAGCTGTAGTGGGTTTTCACTTGTGTCCTAAGGGCGACATTTGCCTATTATTCCCCCACACACAGATTAGGGCTGTTGTTCATGGAGGAAGAGAGAAGCATCCAGACGGAGATTTGTGTCCCTCCTCCCGTAACTGCTATTCCCCTTCCTTGTTTGCATCATGGGGGAATCTTTTTCAAGACTCTCTCTACTCTTCTCTGTAAGAAACATTTTTTTTTTTTAACTGATGAAGTGTGCATCAGGTAAAAGGAAATAGGAAACTGAAAGAGGACTCCCGGGTATTTGGCTTGGCCTGAGACAGACATGGGTACAATTCACAAAGCCACTATATATCCAATGATAGGAGAAAGGGTTGACTCTAGACTCATCCTTAGATGGCAGCCACTTTCCCCTTTCCTCCTGAATTTACGTCTCTTTCCAGCTTCAGTGTTTTCTTGCCCTGAGATGACCTAAACTACAATAGCTCAGAAGTCAATGCAACCTGTCTTTGCACAAAGGTAAATAAATATCTATTATTACTTTTTGATATGTGGCCAATTGTCAGCTGCCAGTTCATTTACTCAAGGAACAAATTCAATGATGTTTTGATCGATCTTTCTTTATCATCCAAAATTTGTTCCCATGGTCTTCACATCCTTTTCCTGAATTAACAGCTAGAGACATATCACTCTGTCAGCAAACATGAGATTTTTTTTCAATGATTGTATCAAATATTCTCAAGCACAAATGATTTCCTTCAAGATACCTAAACCTAGACTCCCTGAGATTCACCTTTCTTTTGCTACACTGAATCCTCTTTGGGCTTTTTCCATTGTGTCTTCTGCTCCACTGTAAATAATTAACAAATATAATCCTCATCCTCTTCACAGACAGCCCCTCCATTCCCATTTCTTCATTTTTATTAACACTTGTCTTTCCTTTGACACACTGTTTTGCTTGGTAAATAGCTCCTGAGCATTCTTATTCACTTACAGCTTATAAACCACAGGATAGATTCACCAAGGTGGAAGCTTGAACACCCTGTTCACACAATCTGATCATCATTTCTGTTTACTTTCACCTCTATTTCTCCATTCTTTTGGTGATTGCTATAGATTTTTAATAATATTCTTCCTTGTCTAAATCATCAATTTGATACCTCAACTCTGGTGTTTAGCATTCCATCTTTTGCCCACTTTTTCTATGGGCATATTTAGCTTTTTCTTATTGAATTTTATAAATTAAAAAGTATTAATATTGCTTAATGATAATTTCTATACTTCTTCAGATTTATGTCCACAACTTTCTATCAAGAAAATACATATGGTAACATTGAGAATGTCTAATACTTTGAAATGTCCTTCATTTCAACTACAAATATATTTTTTAAATGTTTTTTAATATTTTAATTTTTTCAGACATTTATTCATGTTCTATAAATAGCACATGAATGCATAGATTTTACCAATTATCCTATTGAGTCCTGTTTTATAAAATATCCATGAATTGAACCATTGGGAATATTCCCTTCTTGACTTTTAAGTTAAGCATACATTTTTTTTTTCTCTTGCTTAAATTTATTGTAACTTTATCATACATTATTATATTCTGTCACTTATATGCATCCTCCTGTCCAGGCAACAGTACTTCATTGTATTTTGCCTTAGCTTGTCATCATGTCACAGGAAATCTCTCCATGGTCTATTATGTTGTTCATGTTTTCATAGCCTGCACTGTCTGAAATATCTTATTAACACGAGGGACTATTTTATGAAGAACAATATATTCTGCTCTTTACTAATGCCTCAAGCATGAGGTAGTGGATGGCACATTTTCAGACCAGGATTATTTAAATGCCATGATAAACTTGTTGGATCTTTCACTGATTATGCCCAGGCTGCTGTCTTTCTCTGAGTCTCCATCCTTTGGACATGCTCAGACCTCCACATCCCATTACCTCTCATTACCAGTTGTCCTTTTTTTTTTTTTACATGAATATGTTTATTTTCTCATAGGAGGCTGTTCCCCAGCCCAAGGGCCCCAAGCTCCTCTCAGCAAAGGTACAGTTCTCAGGACTGATCCATTCATGAGCCCCACTGCAGTTGGCAGCCTGGGCTCTGCTCACACAAAGTTCTGAGCAATGGCTAGCACCTTGGAAAACCCGCCTTCCCTCTGGCGTAGGCTGGTGGGGATGGGTGTCTTAATTCGGGTTCCCACAGGGTTCCCATTGTCCTCAATGAGGACTACGTTGTTGGAATCGAACCTGGGAGTCATCCGGGGACCAGGCATGCGACGCCCCACAATGAGTGCCTTTTTCTTCTGTCCCTTGATGGCCAGCAGTAGCCGGTCGCCCACCTTGCCCACCCCATTCTTGTTGTAGACGTGGACGCAACGAGGTGGGCGATGGTACGGGGTGTTCCCCAGTGCACTGTTGTCCACCACACGCACCCGCGTCAACTTCTGAATCGCACCGAGGCTCCCAGTGGTGCTGAAACAGCGCTGGCCGCGTACTCTGCTTACATGGGTGAAGGGACCCCAGAGCCCAGGAAAGAAAGCCATGGGATCCCAAGATGGCAAATCCGCTCCGGCCGCCCGGGAATACCGCGCCGCAGGGCGCACCGGCCAAGCGCCACCTCCCCCCACGCGGCCTTCCCCCGCGCCTGCGCGCCGGCCCGGCCTGGCGGCCTGATTACCAGTTGTCCTTAATCAGCTATACTGCCTTCGTCATTTTTAATGTTTTTCTGACACTTCTATAAGCTGGCAAGTCTCACTGAGATTCATTTTAAACTCTCATTGAAACTCTCATTTTAAAATCTATTTTCTATATTTGCTCCTTTACTGAGTTGATGGTTTCCTTTTCTTAGTACATCCCGGCTGTTTCTCAGCTTCAGCGGGGCTTAGTTTTGTATACATTATCTGCAAGAAAGAGCCATCTTTGTTTCTGGCTCAGTGGCTTCTCTACAATCTTCAGTTTATTTTCTCGTTTTTACTATTGTCATTACTGCTCAACCTTAGAAGGTTATATCGTGGGTAATGTTGTATGCTGAATATTTTAGATGTCTGGTAGAGGTCTGGATATGCACACAAGATCATTTTAGAAGTGCTTCTTTTTAAGTTTATGTATCAATAGAATAGGATGCCATTTTCATTATCCAAGATCTCAAAATAGTTTCAAATCACTCCATCTACATATTGTACATACTTCAGCTAAATCCTGCCCAAATTGCCCTTTTAGTGCATAAGATCTAAGAATATATTTATTTTAAAATTATTACAAGCTAAGAAGACCAGCTGTGAAGTATTTTTTGGGCTTTGCCATATCTACCCATAAGAGTCAGAAAATAAATGATTTTGTAGAGAAATAAGCTGTTACTATATATTTGAAATTACTTTTCTTTCACACAGGAAGTGGGATAACAAAGATTCATCACCTCCCTCCTTGCCCGGGGATAGTCATTTGTTCTACCCCAGAGTAGCTAGCAGGCCTTCTTCTCTAGATCAATGATTACCAAGAAACTGTCTGACCTTTAGGAGTTATGTAATTCCAGGATATGGATGATTTACTTCTGTGCCTCCTCACACAACAATTGCTGGTCCCTCTGTACCCAGTAGGAAGCAAGAGTGCTACCTCAGACTCCTCTCTTTAGCCTCTCACACCATACCATGTTGGAAGAGCTTCTTATGAGGTTTCCTCCAGAACTTGCAGTCAGTTTTCCTAGTGTGCTTTAGACGGCTATCCTTCCAGTGTTCTTTGGTTGCCCAGATCTATCTGAATTTTTCTATAGATCCCAAAAACATAAAAGGGGGGAAAAAAAGGACTACCACTATATGGCTACCTATTGCCACTCTCTTCTCTTCTTTTCTGAACATGCATTGGGGTAAAAAAAGAAAGGATTTCAGGATTTTCACTTTATCTTGTGCTGTTATACCCTAGATAATATGGGAAAAGAACTGTATTTTTTACATTTTTTTAATAATTCTATGAACTGAGGTGACCAAAATACTCCATATATAAAAATGCAGGTGTTCTGCTTCTATTTAGGTAGCCATATGAGAATATCACTCTCACTCTAAGAAAAAGTTATATAACCTATAAAATCATGACTTTATTTTAGCCCATTGGAGAAATGCAATCAAAGACAACTAGGTGAACTGAAATCTAGAGGCCATCAAGATCTTACAAGGAGGGATGGGACATATGAACAGTTCTGCCTTTGGCAGAGCACAGGATAAGAGGTGGCCGCCATAATGTGGGTAAGAGGAAAACAACTGAAATTTTAACAAATTCTTAAAAGCTATGGGGCTAAATGTGAAGTTTAGAATCCCTGGGATCCGCATGACACAAAAAGAATACAGATTCACCCAGTAGCTCTTTTCCTTGAGCTCCATCATATGGCTCATGAAAATGATTGGGTACAGGTCAGGAGACCTGCAGGAGTTCCCTCCATAGCTGAGATGTGCAGGTGGTGATTCTCTGCTGCTGAGAGATAGGTGCAATGCTGGACCATTCTCTCACATGAAGCAAAAGCCCTCTGATGCCACAGGAGGGCAGAAAACCCTCTTGTCCCCTGGGCCCATGAAAAGGTTGCTTGCTGCTGAGGGAGATATAGAAGCAAAAGACGTATGTCACTGTGAGAGAGGCAGAACCCTCCTCATATCCAAAACCCTGTGGTGATACAAAGGAAAGGATTGCTGCTGCGGGGGGGGGGGGGTAAACTCACTCCTATATAAGACTCTCCCCCTACCCACAGAACATAAACACAGATTGGAGGTTCTTCAAAAAATTAAAGATAGAACTACCATATGATCCAGCAATCCCACTTCTCATATATATCTGAAGAAAATGAAATCACTTTCTCGAAGAGATCTGCACCCTCTTGTGCATTGCAGCATCGTTCACAATAGCCAAGACATGGAAGCAACCTAAGCATTCACTGACAAATGAATGGATAAAGAAAATGTGGTATATATAGATGGAATATTATTCATCCATATAGAAGAAGGAAATCCTGCCATTTGCAACAACATGGATGGACCTTGAGGGCATTATGCTAAGTGAAATAACCCAGGCAGAGAAAGACAAATACTGTATGATCTCACTTATGTGGAATCTAAAAAAGCCAAACTCATAGAAACAGAGAATAGAATGTTGGTTGCCAAGAGCTTGGGGGTGGGGGAAATGGAGAGATGTTGGTCAAAACATACAAACTTCCAGATATAAGATGAATAAGTTCTGGGGGTCTCATGTACAGCATGGTGGCTATAGTTAACAATACTGTGTTATATACTTGAAACTTGCTAAGAGAGTAGATCGTAAATGTTCTCTCCACAAAAAAAAAGTCATTATGTGGAGTGATGGATGTGTTAATTAACCTTACTGTGGTAATCATTTTGAAATTTATATGTGTATCAAATCATCGCGTTGTACACCTAAAACTTATACAATGTAATATGTCAATTATATCTAAATAAAGCTGGGGGGGGTGGAAACACCCCCTACCATTAAAAGGCAGAGTTAACTGCCATGAGGGGAAGAGACAGGAATGGTGAGAAAGCTCCCCACTCTACCTCCCAAGGCTCAGGCACAGAGGGCACTGTTTAAAACAGACTGGTGCAGAAGAACAGAAAAATCTGCCCCCTTACCACCAGGATTTGTGTACCTAGTAAACTGTAAGAGCAGCCTACTGCTGATAGAGGAATAGAGTGTATGTGGGGCTTGCTGGAAGCTGACAATTCTACAAAAACATGCCAGCACCCTAGGTCTTAGACTAAGCACCAGGTACAAGCAGTCCACTGCTAGATGGATTTGAATTCTTTGGTACACTGCACATGACTATAGCAATAACAAAACCAACTTAGTTTAATTAGATTGAACAGCCTGAAGACAAAGAGGCATACCACTTAGGGGATGTAAATGCTATTGATGTCAGTTGTTACTAATTTTTCACACAAGATTCTGACCTTTACTCAAATATTATTAGACACAGACAAAAATCAAGGAAGAAAATAAACTGTTGTCAAGAGATAGAGTGATGAATACAAACAGACCCAGAGATGGCTGAGGCATTAGAGCTATCAAACAGGGACTCTAAATATCTTTGATTAATATTTTAAAGCATCTAGTGAATATGATGGAAAACATGCATAAATAGATGAAGATTTTATCAGAAAGAGGGAAATTTAAAAAGATTTTTTGGAATCTTTTCCAAATGGAAAAGCCGGAAATGAAAAGTGCACTGTCAGAGATGAAGAATTCCTGAAATAGAACTGTCAGCAGCATAAACACAGCATTAAAAAAATAATAATTGAGAGGCTGGCCCGGTGGCGCAAGCAGTTAAGTGCACATGCTCTGCTGCGGCAGCCCAGGGTTTGCCAGTTCGAATCCCGGGCGCGCACTGATGCACCGCTTGGCAAGCCATGCTGTGGCGGCATCCCATATAAAGTGAAGGAAGATGGGCATGGATGTTAGCCCAGGGCCAGTCTTCCTCAACAGAAAAAGAGGAGGATTGGCAGATGTTAGCACAGGGCTGATCTTCCTCCCAAAATAATAATAATAATAATAATAATAATAGTAATAATTGCACTTGAAGATAGAACAATAGAAATTATCCAAATTGAAAAGAAAATAAGAGGGTAAAATGAGCAAAAAAACAAACTGACAGAGTATCTATGAGACCATTAGAAAGCTGAGATAATTGCAGTCTCAAGGCAATCAGCTAAATGGAATTTTAGAGGATAAGACCTTCTAAGGAGACAATTTCAAATGACCCTCCATATGTCTAATTGGAGTCTCAGAAGGAGAAGAGAAATATAGAGTAAGAAGAAATATTTTAAGAGATAATAGCTGAGAATTTTCCAAAATTAGAGATGCCAAACCACAGATCCAGGAGAATCAGAGATCACCAAGTGAAGTAAATACAAAGAAAAACACAACTTGGCATGTTGAAATCCAAAGATAAAAACAAAATCTTTGGCTAATGTTACCTGTCTTCAAATATTTGTCTTCATGATGATAGTGGTGGATAAAATGATAAATTTCTTATTTGTGAAAACTGGTAATTTGAGACATTCAGTTTCTTCTTTTCTCTGGAGGTCATACAGATATGTGAAATAAAAATGTCGGATCTTCTCCTTGCTTCAAAAATCAAAACTCTGGTGTGGGACAAAAGAGACAGTCTAAAGGTTTAAAAAGACAAGAACAGTCACCCTACTACCACAGACTATATAAAATAAGCTCTGAATTGGGGAAAAGATGAACAGCACTGGAAGGATGTAGATAGAAAATCAGACAATATGAAATAGTAGCCAATCCTTCCAATATCCCAACCTTATCTATGGGAGAAGGATGGAAACCATAAAATTTTCTCTTGGTGTTTCTCATATATAGAAATACTCTAAGCTGGCAGGGTAGGAAGGAGCTTATTCATGAAGACATGGATAGGTGCCAAGTTGAGGTATAAGATGTTTGAGAAACATCCCATCCTGTACCATTACCAGGACTTCTCTATGGCATGGAGTCAAAGACGATTTGAAAAATTTCTTAACCTCAATTAGGAAGGCTTGCAACCTCTCTGGGGAACTGTTATCTACCTCACCACCAATTCATAAAACTCAAGGAAAAAAAAAAAGGAAAGAAAGAAAGAAAAATGGCTATAAGAGCACTCTCGCCCAAATTCTAGCATCTTGAGTGTTTTCTCCACAGATATTAGTAGAAAAAGCTTGAAACAAAATTTGTATTCAATTAGTCTTTCACAAGAATATGAATTATTATGAACATTAATATAAGGCTGATTAATGTACCTGATTCATGGCAATAATTTTACAACAATAGCTATGGAGTCTCCATGTATGTGTGTCTATACATGTGTTATGTGTGTGTGTGTGTGTGTGTGTGTCTATGTGATTGTTTTTTAACCTCCAGATGGTATAATTTCTACAAGAGTTCTATTTAATTGACTTAAAGTAAGCATTTATATAAATGTAATAGAAACTAGCCCAAATGTTTTACAAGCTAACATGATACAAAATAATCTTTGGTAAGTGAAAGCTTATTTAAGTTTGTTGGTTTGATTGAAATAGGCATGTACTCAGAGTTATCGACATTGGATATGATTCAGACATGCAGCCTTTATTCTATGTTTATTGGTCAAATAAGCTCATGTTATCTCTGTTACAAAACTGGTTAGCAAAAATAATAACTTAAAATGATAGCTAATTTTGCCTAATGTCTCAAGAAGTTTTGTAGGCAATCTAAATAATTATTGGAAACAAGTAAACTAAATAGATGTGAAGAAGATAAAAGTGTTGAGTGAACTTTAACAAAATTACATGTTATGATGTATGTACTTAACTTTAAAATCTTTTTGGTACCTTAAAACTAATATTTTGCTAGGTTAAATCAAATGAAGGAAAATTCATTGAGTGTCTATGTCATTTTCAAATAAGATAAAATACTGAAACATTATTGCTAAACATGTCTTAAGTTTATCTACTTTTGGTTTCTTATTACAGAAAAAAACAGATGTTTGGGTCTATTAGTAAACAGGTCTTGTATTTTATTTAAAATTGTACTATGAAGTAGTATGTTTCTAGAAATTATGAAAAGTATTTATAAACTTGCCAAGCCACAGAATGCTAATGTAAAAGACAGTTTGTAATTGCTTACTTCTTAGTTTTCACTAAAAATTAAGGTCTGTAAGGGTTAAGAATTCTAATTAATATATGTAAATAAAGCTACTAAAAATAATAAGGAAAACAGCTTTGTGTTCAAGGAAAGTAAGATGTATGTTTTCGATAAAGAAGGTATAAAGAATGGAAATATTTTTGTTTGTTTTGTTAAGAAAGATAAATTCGTCCTCAAGTACTAGGAGGGAAGAAAGAAGGCATGGAATAAATTCTGAATGTAAGAAGAAAGTTATAGAAAGTTTGTGGAAGAGGAATCATGACCCAAGAGTTGTGTGCATGGTCAAGTTGTCTAAGATTAAAACAAATTTAATTAAGTGAATTAGTTTTAATATCAAAGTAAGCTGGTACAAAAATTAAAATTTGTTTTTTTTTCCTCTCTCTTAAAGGGTTAATTTTCCTGGACTTTTAGTCCACTCTCAGTAAAGAGATTATAAAAGTTTTTTCTTTACCTTTGAGTAAGTCTACCTAAAAGACAAAAAATCTATGTTTTGTCAAAATAATTTCCTATGTTCAAAAAGCTGAATTCTCTCTATTAAGAAAACTAAGAGGTTTTGTTATTTGTTCATTTAACTCTCTCTGTTTGTCTTTAACATCTCCTGTTGTCATCTTGGTTAAATAGATAATTAAGCATTGTTTCCTATTTGACCAAGTGTTTTAAAACCTTTTGATATTTTTGACAAACTTCCCCAAAATTCAAACTTTGAAAATTTCCAATAGGGCACTGGGACTTCTCAAAGAATTTTTTCTCTCTTTCTATAAAGAAAGAGATATTAAACTATCTAGGCTTATTTGGTATGTTAAATTACATGGGAAGCATTGTCAAATAAATGATGTTAGACCTTCTTAGGTTATATTGCAAGGGTAAATGTTATTAATATAAATGTTTTAAAAATTATATAACATTACTAAAATTCTGATCTGTCCTGGTTATCAGTCATAATTCTAGTTATTTTAAATTGTTGTATGTCACAGAAATAACCAAGTTTCTTTGTTAATTACCATTTTAAAATCTTTTATCATTCACAGTTATTGTTTTACTCTGAAGCTTTTGCAAATATGTTTCATCTTCAGAGAGATTCATGGAAAGGATTCTGACACTTGCTTTAGAATACAGGTTTCTGACAAACTTTCAGCTTATAAAACTGAGCTGGATAAGAAATTACAGAACTACTAGAGAAACCGATGGCCTCATAAAATGACTAACAGAAGATTAAGATCAAGAGTTGATTACATGGGACTAAATGAACTGAGGAGGATGATTATAATTTTTATGACTTTCCATTTGAGATATTGCTGATGTTTAATGTTTTGTTTTTCCAGATTTAAGGAAACTTTTTTTCTTTTCTCTTAAGTTAACTATGACTTACAGCTATTTGGTAAATTATACCTTGGTAAGCAGAATTGAAACATTTATCTTTTTCTCTCTACTTGACCCCTCCAGAATTTGGGAGCTCTTGGTGAGTGAGTGTTCTTATTTTCATGGCAGTATAGTTATTTGCATAAGTTCAATAAGAATCTGCTCTTCTTATAACAGGACACAGTTGGAAACATTGGTTATATTATCGAGGCTTTGACGGGACTATCATATTTGGGAGAAACATGTATAGACTCAGGTATGACCAGACAGCTTTGAGGAACAAAGATTGACTTTATGGAATAAAGCCACTTGGAAATATGGGCCTGGTACCTTGCTTACAGGGTTCCCAGAAACCTTACTAGGTGAATAAAGAAGGTCACTTTCCTGGCAGGTGCAAAGAACCTCAGGATATTTTGGGGCACCTCAAAAGAAGAGAAGAACTCACCCAAACCTATAGGTATTGCAAGCAGAGTCTGATGACAAGGCCTTAGCTTGTTTTTCCTGGCCTTAAGAGACCTTTAATGTTCAATCTGAGATTCATTATGAAAAGTTCCAGCAATGCAGATTTAAAAGAGCCTGTATGATCAATTGCTATTCTTGCTGTACTTATGTAAATAATTTGGCCAAGTTTATTGAAACTTGACTTATTTTGCCAATCAGTTAGTCCTAATTTGGCTATCTTTGGTAAAAATGAGGGTAATTTTAAAGAGAAAAATTATATTTCAATGGAACCTATAGTACACATTTGTCAATATTAGATTCTAGTTCTGTTAATTGTCTTTGAGGTTTTTGTTTTCTATATGTAAAGTGGACTGGATCCTGAATTGTTCTAGTCTCCTGAAATATCTGGCTACAAATATCCAAACTAATGTTTTCAATTTTTCCATCATTTTCATTTGGGATCACTGAGAACTGAAACCACCTTTTTTCCTAAAGCCCTGCAAACTGAAGCTGGACAACTTGCTATAAACTTAAGAGAGATGCATGCCTATTGCTGTGTAAGTCACTCAGAAAAATACCTGAACACCTGATGACATCATCAGAGATATTTCAACTGGCAAAAGATGCTTCAACCCTAGACATCTAGAAATCTTGACTGGCTGCCCCCTAGGCTCAGAAACTGGTTTATAATTTGCTCCAACCATTAACTTTGTTTTTCTTTTTGTTTCTCTAGAAATGCTTCTTATTAAATACCTGGTTACTTGCTTATAAAATATAGGCCTAACTTTGGGAGCCCACATGCATCACCGCCTTACTAAGAGGCTAGTTCAGTGAGATGGAACAACCTACATCCCTTATCAGCAGGAAGAAGGTAGAGCAGTGGTCACCCTATATCCCTCAAGATTGAGGAATAAACAACAAAAAGGGGGGGATTTGTAACCACAGGCCCTTCAGGACCAGTTTAACAGACCCTAGCTTATCAATAGAGTAATTAAGAGTGGTTTTTCAGGAACTGAGACCCCTGTCCAGTTCAGGCCAGTTGACACCACCAACCCATCAACTAGGCCTGTACAAATGCCCGATAAGTGACCAATATGATGTCAAATGGCTGAAAACTGCACCCACAGATCATCCTAACACGACAATTTTGTGAACATGTATCCTATGAAGAGGTATGAAGCTTAACTACACTTGCACAGCTCATCAATTACCTTAATTCTCCTTACCGCCAATCATCTATCTCCTCACTTCAGACCACTCGGCCCTTCATCCCATAAATTTTGCACCAAGCCCTAGATAAGAGAGACAGATCTGAGGGCATATGCCTGTGTCTCCTTGCAGATTGATCTAGCAATAAAGCTGTTTTTCTTTTCCCAAAAGCTGACACCATAGTAATTGGCTTTTTTTAATGCACATCGGGTAAGAGAACCCCAGTTTTGTGTAGTAACAATGCAATTCTGACAAATCGAAAAGTAATGATTTGGGTACTTGGTCAAAGATTACAAAATTTATGTTAAAGAACAAACATGTGAAAATAGCCAGAAATTTCTGAAATGTAAGAGTAATAGTGGAAAGACATTGCTTTTCAGTCTGCACTGGTGGAGACTTTGAGATATATTTACACAACACAAAGTAGAGAATTTTTCTCTATAGTGACAAAAAAACTTGCTTGTTTCACTTTTTCTCCCACAGAGTCCAGAATGAGGCTGAGTGTTGGCAATGATTCATTCCATCTATACACACATCTACACACATAAACATGTGCATGCATACACACACAAATGCATGCATCCTGTAATCCATGTCTATAATCAGTGATGAATCTCTTTGCATGGTCTGCCTATTAAAGAAAAATTATTCTAATACTTTTTAAAATGGTAAGGAAGATTTTATTCAAGACTATTGCAATAGAGATATTGAAACTGGGGAGAGAGATGGAGCTCAACTTCAAATACAGCAAAGTTAGCCAGGGATTTATAGCCAAGATGCTGAGTGAGGTCAATGGATGGAAAATTACTAAGAGGAGATCTCAAGGATAGGAGGATTCTTACAAAAGACAGGTCAGGGACTTAGACATCAAAGGTGGGGGACAAAGAACTTGATCAGATATCAAGGGTAGATGATTGTCTCTAAATTGATTTAGTAGGATTCTTGCTAAAATTGGACTTAGCAAGGACAAACAGAAAGCCAAGGTGGAGGCCTAGTCGAGAAGAGGAGCTAACTAAAGCTTGGTCCAGGAGAGAGTCTCTGTCATGCCCCATCATCATGGTTCTTAACCATTATAAAACTGTCTCACTACAATGCAGAAACCTGAGTTTTCCCACTTCTAGAAGTATACTGTCTAGTTTTTATCAAAGTAATAGCAACCAGAGTACCGTTTATAACATTCACTGTGCTCTAGGCACCACACTAACTGCTTTACATACATTATCACATTGAATCTTCCCGAACTCTATACGAGCTGTATTTTCATCCTCGTTTTATGCATGACGAAACTAAGTTTAGAGTATTTAAATAGCTTGAACAAGATCATCTAGGCGAGTAATACTGAAATTTAGAATGTCTGACCAGAAGACCTATTTTCTTAATCTTAATTGACCCAATAATTTTTATATTGATCTATGTGAACATACAGTCATCTCACACAATGTTCTCACTACAAACTACAAATTTAACAGGTGATACGAAAACTACGCTTACCATAGCACATTCACATACTGCAAGAAAACCAATGTACAAGTCTTTCAAAGATATTTTTTAGTTAATATTAAATGTCTGTGCCCCAGATATTTAATGAAAAGCAAGTCCATTTTAGAAGTATCTTTTAGGAATAATTTTTAGTATCATTCTATGATGATATTAAGAATTAGTCAAAACATCAGCTCCAGGAAAGGTGACTCATCAGATGGTGAATAACAGACCATCATTAATTTATTTATTCATTCCAGACTTGATTCTACATACCAGGAAGAGAATGGTGAACATGGAAATTACACACTGTCCTGCCTACTGGCACATTCACATGGTGACAATCTAATTTCCTAAAACTAAAATATACTGACTTAAAATGATTCTTCTCTCTCCTTCAGAGAACACATGAATCATATTTTACTTTTAATTTTAATAAGAGACAGCAGGAGTAATTTAAGAATTAGGATTACTAACTCTATCTTTTAAGACAACAACAAAAAAAAGCACGCTTAATTGTAGAAAGTATTACCAGTACTGAAATTTATTCTGAAGGTTATTTAATGGTAAAGTTCTTCTAAAACTTAAAATGTTATTGTAAAATATGTATAATTTTAATACATGGCAATTGAACGTTAGATATTATTTTCTTCTGTGACAGAGAGTATTTTCATAGGAAGGCGTTACACAGCACATTAGTGGTCATGGTTGTGGCACGGAAGTCTCATTTAGCTATGCCCCTCTAATCATACTCCACCGCACGAATTGAGCTTTTGCCTAAAAGAGTGTATGTGCCCAGGAGGAAATGAGCGGCAGTGTTAAGATGCCGCCACCATGTGGCAAAAGAGAACAGGCAGTGGGTCCCAGCTAGAAACAGGAAGAGGCCAACTTCACTGTAGGTTTTGAGGAAGTCGTTGCCTCCTCCCAACTAAAACAGCTAATCACTAAATAACTACTATTTTAGGTTTACTATACTTTAAGGACTATTAAAACAAATCATAATGATTTTTATATACAAAAGTCTTTCTATTAATTTTCCTTAATGTAGTTTTCTGATCATGCTATTTGGGAAGAAGTTGTAAAGAATAATACTATTTAGAAAGTAGGCAGTTAAATGTTTGATAATCTAACCCTGATTAATTTATTTCCTTAATCATTTATTCATTCATTTAGGCCAGTGGTCCTGATGATAAGAAAAGTAAAACCAACAATTTAACAATTCAGTGGCAAAATTTTGGTGGATATCCTTTGTATTCTTTCAGATGCATCCTTAAATTTCTTTTACCAAAATGGAATTATATTATACAGTTTTTCAACTTACTTTTGTTACATGTAATTTAATCCTGTATATTTTCTAGAAATATTGATAAATTTTTTTAAATGCCAGCTCTTATAAACATAGTTTGTTCTTTCTAAGGTTGACATAATACTACATTGTAAGTACATGTAACTAGCCTCTTAGCGTGGAAATTTTAACTGGTTATGAATTTTTATATTATTTACCATTTTATTCCCGGTATCTCACATAATGTCTGCCACATAATAGTTGACAATGAATATTTACTAAATAAAAAATGTGTATCTATAGTAAGGAAACTTTTTCTTTAGGTCAAAATGTATATGACTTTAAATTTTGAAAGATGTTATAGCATGGAGCTTCAGGAAGGATATATTAATTTACACAATTACTTGTATTAAATAAATTTTCACACGCCAACTCTTAGCAATGCTATTATAAATTATTTTAACCTTTGTAATCTAACTGATAAAATAAAATTTTAATTGTGTTTTTTTTTTTAGTAAGATCAACAACCTTTGCAAATGATTTTTAGCCAGTTCCTCCTTGGATTAATTACCTATTCGCTTTTTTTACCTATTTTTCTATTGAGTTATTTATTTTTGTTAATGATTTATGAAATCCACTTATATAATATGGCCTGGACATTAAAATTTTCTATGTAATGTGGGGCAAATATTTCAACTTCGATTATATTGACTTATATACATACAAAGATTATTAAATTTTTCTGATACAATTATGTCTTGATTGAATCTAATATATGAATTGAGTGTATAAGGAGTTTCTCCTAGAATTAAGATGGTCAGAAAATAACAGAAGAATAATTGTTATTTTTAAAATATTAAACAAATTGTAAGAATCAATCCCTTTTATAAAGACTTTGGCTATTATAATTCGATTTCCCTGAACACATATGTTTATATGTTCATAATCCTAAAATTTTGCCAAAGTAATGTTATCCTATCTGTCCAGGTGTCTATAAAAAAATAATTTTATGTCTTGTTTAAACTGTAGTATTATGTCAACATTATTTTAAAACTGATAAAATCGAGAAGATAGTATCAACCCAGTCTAATTTCTAAGTATTTACAAAATTTTAGCATATTACTTGAACTTTTTTTACATTTCCATTTGCTAAAACTTTAACATTTTTTAAAAACCCTTCAGTTCTGTTAGCAAGTCTTTTTTTCTAGTGTGATATGAACACATATAGTAACATTGTACACATGGCCATTAACTTGACTCAAAGTCCTTTTATTTGTAATATACTTTAGCAGAAAGGCTTTTTCTTAAGGACTCAAACTATTTTAAAAATTGGGAGTAATATTTTCTCTAGAAATCCTTCTGTAGCTCTTTTTTCAAAATGATTTCAGCAATATATTAGTCATTGTAAACCAATCAGCACAGAAATTAAAATTATGAGTATGCCTGTTAGAAATTGGGATTCCTTAAGGATATTATTGACTCTTTTGAATTCAGGGCCCCCCTGTTTAACACAGGATCAAGAGGAACATTAGCAAAATATAACAAAGGTAATATACAAGGAAGACACAGAGCAACAGAGTTTTGGCCAATGTTTTGGCCAATGATGATCTATACAGCAAAGGAGAAAGGAAAAAGAAGATACAGATGACAAACAGAGAAGGTACAGATTGAGTGAGGAGCCCACTAACGATGTATTCCAAATCCTGCTGACAAACACCTCTCCCTGTAGCAATTTAACGGACAAAACCAAGGATGGGAGCACCATGGACAAGCTCTCAAGTCACAGCATAGTGGCGTTGTGTGCCACTCTCAGAAGATTTCTGGCTAGGAAACAAGCCAAAAATCAGTGAGAACAGTAAATGCTCTGTTGCTATTGAGTTACTCACCACTACAAACAGCAGACCCCAGGAACATGGACTCAAGAGGCCCTATCCTGAACACCTCAGGCCCTGTGTTGATCTCAACCAGTGGTTCGCAACCACTGGGGTGACTTTGGCAATCCAGGGACGTTTGGCACTGTCTGGAAACGTTTTAGGTTTTTCATACCTGGAAGAGAGCATGCTACTGACATCTAGTGGGCAGAGGCCAGAAATGCTGCTAGGTATCCTAGAATGCACTTGACAGCCCCCACAATAAAGAATTGTGGGGCCCCAAATGTCAATAATGCCAAGGTTAAGAAACCCTGGTCTGGATGAAGGAAAGCTAACAGGTTCACTCAGTAGGATCTCTTACTAAAAGAATGTCAGACACTCTCCATCAATAAAATGAACTGAGTTTCTTTGCTTGCTCAGGCAAGACAAAGTAGCCCAGTGAAGAACTTCTTTCAGCGGCTCTCCAAAGAGGAGAAGAAATCTTTATATGATAGAAATAGAAAGTTTATTGTGGTTAGACTAATTAAAGGATTGAACGTTGGACTCTGCAAAGGGTAGGATTAGTACATATATCCGTACGTAATTGGTTAAAACCCATCCCGTTGTTGATTGGTCATGAAAGAATCTCCCATTAAGTCCAGTGAAGACCTAGTATGTCACTGGACTCCAGTATGCTCTAGTTTATAGTTGCTGATCATCTTTGATTGATGCATCAATAAATTTGTTCATCAGCTTTAGATGATTAGAGCCCATTGTGGTTAAACACAGCTTCTAGTTTTTTTTTAAGAACCTTTTATTTTGGAATAGTTTTAGCTTTACAGAAAAGTAGAGAAGACAACATATTAGCCCACACCCAGCTTACCCCCTCGTTAATATCTTATGTTAGTATGATACATTTGTCACAATTATGAACCAACATTGATACATCATTATTAACTAAAATCCATATTTTATTCAGCTTTCCTTAATGTTCATCCCATACTCTTTTTCTCTTCCAAGACTCAATTTAAAATTACATTTACTTGTCATGTCTCCTTAAGATCTTCTTGGCTGTAATGGTTTCACAGACTTTCATTGCTTTTGAAGACCTTGAGAGTTTTGAGGAATACTGGTCAGGTATTTGGTAGAATGCTCTTCAACTGAGGTTTGTATGATTTTTTTTTCTCATGGTTGGACTGGGATTATGGGTTTTGGGGAGGAAGTCCACATAGGTAAAGTGTCAATCTCATGACATCATATCAAGTGTACATGCTATCAACATGACATCACCATTGACGTTAACCCTGATCATCTGGCTGAGATTGTATTTGTCAGGTTTCTCCATTGTAAAATTACTCTTTTTCTCCCTTTCCATATTGTTCTCTTTGGAAGAAGTCACCATATGCAGCCCACACTTATAGTGGGTGGAGTTATTTATTCAATCTTTGTTTATAGCAGTATGGACTCATGAATATTTGTTTCATATTTTGGATTTAATCTAATACTATGCTATTCATTTTGTTACTCAAATCATTCCAGCTTTGACCAAATGGAGGTCTTCCAGTTGGCTCCTATGCCTCTTTGACATACCCACATCATTGTGTTTTATGTTTTATGTGGGTTTTTGATTTTTGATTTTGTTTTATATTTGTTTTGTTTTGGTGGTGGGGAGACAGGTTAGAACACTTCCTTGCTTTCTGGCACTGTACGATGCTCCAGGCTCAGCATGTATGTTCCTTGCCTCAGTCTTAGAATCAACCATTTCTCCAGAAACCCCAGTTCTTTGTATTGGAGGAATAGTCTTAGAAACCAAGATCTGGGCACTGCGCATGCTAGTTCCTGCTAAGGTGTCCTTGCTTCTAGGCCCTCTCAGCTGACAGATTAAGGAAATATATGTGTAGATACTAATTGATGTTTCTGTAAATATTTCTATAAGTAACCATCTGTATCTATATTAAACTAAACATGAGTTCATAATGATGTATCCAACTCTAATCTATTACAATATGGACTATTCTAGTCTTCTTCCTTTGTTTGTCTGTAACCTTCAACTACAAAAGTGAGAAGCCTAACTCCCACTATCTATTGTTCATTTACTTAATTATTCAATTTAAGTGTACGTATAGCAATCTCAGAATTCTTAACCCATACCCCCTTGGGAAACAATGTTACCAACTGTAGTATAGTGTTTATATAGTTCCTTTTGCCTTTACATACTCCACTCATTTCCACAGTTACATAGGTTAGCATCTTTTGTCCTCATACCCTTTAGTGAGATTATATCATAGTTTTGTAATATCACAGTTTGCATCCCATACTGGAATTCCCCCAAACTCCTAAGTGATTTTTTTTATTTGAATACATTAAGGTTCATTCTCTGCGATATAAAGTTCAATGCATAGTATAATGTATCCACCATTACATGATCGTACAGAATAGTTCCACCACCCTAAGATATCCTCTGTTTCATCTATCCAATTCTCCCAACTCCTCAAACCTATGGTATTCACTGATCTGTTTACCATCTCTGTGGTTTTGCCTTTTCAAGAATGTCACATAAATGGAATCATATGATATGTAGCCTCTTCAGACTGATTCCTTTCAGTTATTAATAATTTAAATTAATTTATTAATATCACAAATTGTCAACATCTACAAAAAGCTTACTGAGATTTTGATTGTGATTGCTTCCAGTCTATAGTTAAGCTGGGAAGAACTGACATCTCAACAGTAATGAATCTTCCAATCAATTAACATGGACTATCTCTCCATTTACTTTGATTCCTTTCATGAGTCTTATGTAGTTTTCCACATACACATCCACACGTATTTTGTTAGATTTGTATCCAACATTTCAGTTTTTTGGTGCTATTGCAAATGGCATTGCTATTTATATTTATGATTCCAATGGTTTATTAATGGAATATAGGAAAGCAATTGACTTTTATATATTGACTTTGTATTGTGCAACCTTGATATATTCATTTCTTCTAGGGGGTTTTGTTTGTTTCTTTTGAATTTTCTACATGCAGAATCATGTCATCTGCAGATAAAGATAGTTTTATTTTTTCCCTTGCAATCTGTGTACATTTTATTTCTTTTCCTTGTTTTATTGCACTAGCTAGGCCTTCCTGTAAGATGTTGAGCAGGAATAGTGAAAGAGGACATCCTTACCTTCTTCCTTATCTTAGGAAGACAATGTCCAGTTTCTCAGTATTAAGTTTATCGTCAGCTATAGATTTTTTGTAGATATCCTTTATCAAGTTGAGGAAGTTCCCCTGTGTTCTTAGTTTTCTGAGAGTTTTTATCATGAATGAGTACTGAATTTCGTCAAATGCTTTTTCTGCATCTATTGATATGATCATATGATTTGTTGATGTGACAATTACCTTAATTGATTTTAGAATGTTGAACCAGCTTTGTGTTTCTGGAATGAACACACTTGGTAGTGATATACTATTCTTTTTATATATTGCTGGGTCCATTTGTTAATATTTTGTTAAGTATTTTTGTGTGTATGTTTCTAGGAAATATACATCTGTAGGATTGTTTTCCTTGTAATATCTTTATCTGGTTTTGGTATTAGAGTAATTCTGACATCATAAGATGAATTGGGAAGTGTTCCCTCTGCTACTATTTTTGGTAAGAGATTGTGGAGAATTGTTATTATTTCTTTACTAATTGTTGGATAGAATTCACCTGTGAAACCATCTGGGCCTAGCGCTTTCTTTTCTGAAAGTTTTAAATTATTAAGTTAATTTCTTTAATAGATACAGATATATTAAGGTTATTCTTTTCTCCTCGAGTGAGTTTTGGTAGTTTGTGTCTTTCAAGAAATTGGTCCATTTCATTTAGTTATCAAATCTGGGGGCACAGTTATTCATACTAGTCCCTCTTCATCCTTTGAATGTCCATCGGACCAGTGGTGATGATCCTTCTTTCAGTTGTGATATGATAATTCTTGTCTTCTTTCTCTCTATCTTTCTCTCTCTCTCTTTTTTTTGTCTTGGTTAGCCTTGCTAGAGGTTTATCCATTTTATTGATCTTTTCAAAGAACTAGCTTTTGTTTTTGTTTATTTTCTGCTTTCAAATTTCTGCTTCCATTTTTATTATTTCCTTACATAGCAAATTTAAAATAATAGATTTCAGACAAAATATGTTCTCAGACAACAATGGAATTAAACTAGAAGTGAAAACAGAAAGTTGACTGGAAAACCTCCCGAATATTTGGAGACTAAACAACACGCTTCTAAATAACATGGAGGTCAAAGAGAAAGTCTCAAAAGAAATTAAAATATATTTTGAATGAAATTAAAATAAAAATATAGCTAATGAAAATTAATAAGATAGAGTAAAAGTGGTGCTTAGAAGGGAAATTATAGCTACAAATGCATATACTACAAAAGAAGAAATTAGAAAAGAGCTAAAATTAACAACTTATAATTCCACTTTAGAAAACTAGAGGAAGATGAGTAAAGCAAATTGAAGAAAGTAGAAGTAAAGAAATAATAAAAATGAGAGCATAAATTTAAACAGATGTAAATGGGAAAACAATATTGAAAATAAGCAATAACAAAAGGTAGTTTTTAGAAAAGATAAATAAATGCATAAAACTCTGGCAAGGTTGACCAAGACAAAATAAAAGGGTAAATTCCCAGCACTGTCAATATCTTTTTAAAGGACCTTTCGTGCAATAACTTGAGTGAAAAATGTTGTAGCTCTGCCTTAAATTTTTAATTGAGATGCATTGTATGGAATTTAAGTAATTTCAAAACTGCTGAACTGAATTTTAGCTTTTGGTTTCTAAATAAATTGATTTTATTTAAAGTGGCCTAATAGCATCAGGTAAGCTCAAACAAGATGACTCTGAGTAATGGCAAAGATCGCTACTCCACTTCTATACCCCCACCCCTCACGAGAATTCTAAGCTCTATTATTATAATAAAATGTATTTTTGCTTCGATAATCTGAGCAGTGGGCCTCAGCTTCTTACAGCCTTATTTTATGCTACTGCATTCCTTTTATGAACCTAGGCTCCTGAAGTTCCCAGTAGTTCTGTAACTAACCTACTTGTTCAGTGCTCCACAGGGGTAGCCTGGGCAAATGAAAAGAAGGGAAAAAAATTAGAAACTCTAGGGCTCCAGTGGGGTGAGTTCCAGACAACCAGGAATTCTAGTTCCTTTGGCACACACATTCCATACTTTAAAAATAAATAAATAAACTTTGCCCTGCCTGGGTTTAACCTCAATCCGATGATACTTTTTCATCTCTGATGCTGTATAAATATTCAGGGATTACATGTCTTCAAATCCCCTTACTCAGAGGAACTGTAAAAACTGAGGCACACCAGAAATTCCTAGTCACCTAAGGTATAAAGTCTTCACACCAATTTCTTTTCTGACTTCCTGGCCTGTCTGAATTTCTGGTAACCCCAAGCCTGTTGTTCCCATGTAGGATCAATAAGAGGAGGATCATCTTATGGTCTGAACATGCCAGCCACCATCTGGAATTTGATGTCACGAAACATAGCCTAGACTGTGTATCATTTCTCCTAAGGAAATTTATCATTTAGATTTGATTAATAAAATGCTCTTAAAGAAAGTACGGGTCACTCTTTTAACTCTTAACTACCAGGTAGGGATAAGCTACATGATCTAGAGGAGAAAAACATAACACATATATGAGCTAGGACTTAATTTCCTAGCAATCTTGAGTTGACAGATACTCTGCCTGCCTTATTCCCCCTCCCAGCAGCCAATGGACCATGATAGTAAGTTACAAACAAACAGAGAAGGAACCTTGAGATGAGTAAGAGATTTAAACTTTAGAACAGGAAGTGACCTGAAATATCATAAAATCCAAAACACTCATTTCACTTCCTAAGAAGCTGAGGTCCAGTCCAGAGACATTGATTTGCCCAAAATCACATACTGGGTCAGGAATAGAACCAGGTCTAGAACCCAGGTATTACAGTTCTTTCATCTGTAAGAGACATGCCCTACATTTACAAGGCTTTGGCAGTGGACCAATCAGGAGAGTGAGCTGGAGATAGTCTGGCCATATGGAAGAAGAAACAGTTCTAGGGAACAGGTGGGCCTTTCCACCAGCAGAGCGGCCAAGCCAGTGAGGCAGCGTGCCAGCAGGGGGCACACAGCTGCCTTGAAAAAAATTTCTGTCAGCCTGAGAAGTTACCAGGATGGTAAATCTTAACTATGATCTGTGTCATTGAAGACCACTTGTTTTGGGACTTTGCAGAATTTTGAGATGTTAAGTTACTTCAGTTTGACTATACTACACTGAAATCTCCCTCTTCAGTATAGAGGGGGGGAGATGACATTTGTAGACTTTTTTTTTTAATAACACCTTAGTTATGTATCAGCTTCAACATGATTGAAAGTGTGGAAGTCAGTGCAAATGTCCTGGCTGTTTAGGGCAGAGACGTATCAAGCCAAGTTTTCAGTCCCTGAAAAATAACACAGGCCCTTCATACTATCATGTCTTTAACATAGAGTCACACACAATGTGAGATGATAGCATAGACAAAAAGAAGACTATGGATATATTTAGAGTTAGTTTGACAGGTCAGCCAACTTTTACTTTGGAAATCAGGGAATTGGGTCACAGAAATCAGAGAACTAATTGAGTGAAATAAAGGAAAAACAGGAGAGATTCTGAGCATGGGATGCTGACAGAGAGAATAGGTTTGAGTTAGGGACCAAACTGCTGTTTTCCACTGCAGGAATGAAATGAGGATTTAAGGTGTCTGAAGATGTCTGGGTGTGAGAACAAAGGTGGTGTGCAGTGATGAAGATTGGAGGCTGCATTAAAATTCATTTTGAATTTTGCACTAAGTTTAAAAGCATATAAACTACCAAGAAAAGAGTTTCTCAGTGCTCTGCGGTATACTTCTAATGTGAGAAACTAATCTAGTTTGATCAAGCATTACAGAGATTTTTACACCCACCACATGCACAGGGGCAAGTTTCCTAGAAGCCAAAACAAAAATTCAAGCATAAGCTTCATAGGTAAGAAGAGCTGTCTCTCTTCTCTCTCAGCCTCCATGATTCCCACGAAATGTAACAGAACGCCATCCTGCCAAAAATGTGATTCCAACAATGACGACATTTCACTGGGAAAGACACAATGAGACCTGGTGCTGCCAAACATTCATCAGAGTAGTAAATCTTTTGAAATGTCAGTCACTGGTACACACAAACCTACAGTGGTCCTATTGCAAAAATATTTGTTATTCAGAGAGAATAATTAGAGAAGTTTTTTTTCCCCCTAATTAGTATGCAGTGTTGATCTAAAACTCAACATTGTTTCTTAGGAAGGTTCTTTGCTAACATAAAAAAAGAAAAATAATTCATAGAATAATTTGAATAAAAAACTCTTTCAAGACGTGCTTAATTTTCACTTCTTTTGGGAAAAGACAACTTATTCATATTTATATTTTCACTTTGGAACCACTCTCTTAATCCAGTGTTAATTAATTAAGCAAGATAACATTTTGGCCCTGAGCTAACATCTGTGCGAATCTTCCTCTATTTTTTGTGTATGGGACACTGCCACAGCGTGGCTCGATGAGCGGTGTGTAGGTCCAAGCCCGGGATCTGAACTCGCAAACTCTGGCCCCCTGAAGTGGAGCACATGAACTTAACCACTATGCCACTGGGCCGGTCCCGGTAGAATAACATTTCTAAGAGAGCTACCATCACTGATGTGTGGTAGGAGCTGAGTTTTAGTTTATCATTTTCATCAGTGTTTATTACTTAAGGGAGGCTTCACTTATGTTTTGACATTTGAGAATTAAAAATGATAGATTTTTCTTTTTAAAAGAACCATTAACCATTTCAAGTTGGTTGGCTGAGCTGATTTGTTTACAAATCAGTAATAATCAGTAATAAATCAGTGATACAAAGGTATCACTAGGAACTTGTGTTTTTCAGGAATTTCTATAAGTATGTTTCTATTCATTTATCTCGTGGATATTAATATATTTATATGTTCCCCAGAGGTCTGGCTTGATGAAGATCAGAGCATCCAAGAGCTGGTCTAGAAGAGGAGTGTTGAAAATTAGTAGCAGTCTCTCATGGCACAGCGTTAAGGCTGAAGAAAACCTGCTGGAAATGTATTGTTCAATTTTCTTCTTCATGACATGCATTGGAAGAGCCCAAGAGGAGATGGATGGCACATGATTGATATATTGTTGCACGTATGTATATGTATAACCCGGTAGTAGGCACTGTGGAAGAGAAGGTGATGGGGTCCCATACTGAACAATCTGTTTCCTCATCACATTCACTAAGAATCCAAAAGAATTTGTAAAACAATCCTTTGATTCAGGCTTTAATCATATCTTCCAACGTATACACATTTTACAAATGGTGGAATATCAGAAGTTTTTTCTGCCACATACAAATTATACCCAAATCATCAAGGGTCCTGGGGCCTTTCACCTAGGGTCTTAGGGATACACAATATGGCCACTATCTCTGTTGTCAGCAGAGAAGAAGAAAATTTCCTCTCTGGGCCTACTGTGTCTTCTCTCCTCTGCTCTCAACTCCATGTGTCCCCTGATTTCTCGGCTTCTAGCCCCGGGTTCATGCCTCTTCTCCTCAGCCTGCCCTGGTACATGTTGTCAAGTGTTCCACTCCATCAACTTCCTAGGACCTGGAGTTATGGGTGGAGCAGTAGGAAGCAAGTGGGAAATAAGGAGGGCTTCTTCTTGCAAGTCTCCTTGGGGTTATTATGCCAAATTTGTCACCTCCTCCTCCCTGCTTTACATTGTATTTCCAAAAGCTGACTTCTTATCCAAGATTTGCCCTATACTTGATCCTAGAAAGGATAGATGTAGAAAACACGGTCACCAATGGTTGTAAAAGCCACAATCTCAGGCTCAGGAAGTGAGAACAATGGTTTAGTAGAGAGGCTGGTCTCTCCACTGCGCACTCTCTGGTGAGGAAAGTCTTCCACCTCCTGGTAAATGGCACACTGAGAAAGAAATCCAGTGCCTAATGTGTGAGAAGAGGAGAAGAGAGTAGTAGGGTGGAATGAAAATCTGTGTGTCTGCAGGAAGCACGGGCAGATATATGCAAAAGTATAGTTGTACGTTCTCGTGGAGAAGTTGGTCCTGTGCGTTTCCAGCAGGAAACTGAGGGTTGAGGAAAATCTGGGAGATGTACGTAGAGAACATAGCAATTTGAAGTTGATTCTCATGCTAGGTCCACAGGGGGAAAGTGGGGAGGATTTCATCAGTATTAAGGCCCCCATCAGAAGGAACCCATTTGGAGAGTCCACTCACTTGGGATGGTGCTCCGTGGAGGGGATATAAAGACTGCCTGGAACCAGAGACTTGGTTCACAAAATGGATTAAAGCATACCTTCTTCCCAGCCTCATCCCCCTTCTTTGAATTATCCTACAGAGTCTCTGGAGAAAGAGGCCTATTCTCGTTTCGTTTAGTTTTCGTCATAAACCCAACTCAGCTAAGGGCTGGGGTCCTGTCAGCATTAGTGATGGGCCCAATCAACCTCTCCTTTTAAAGACTGGCCTCAGTTAGAGTCATGGAGGCAGCAGTGCTTCTAAATCTTCAGCTGAGGTGAGATACAGGGCCAGGCACAGCTGACCCAGGCAGGGAATATTCCATTCTACTAGAGGAGGACCCCCGACAGCGTGGTGAAGATGAGCAGACACCCCCCATCCCTTAAACACACCTACTTGGATCTAGCTCTAGCCGTACCTTAGCTGACTTACCTGTTAGTGTCACTGAATAATTTGTGAAACTGTTCCTGATCACTGCAAAGAGCAGGCTAAGTTATGTCTTGCCATGAAGAATTTGGTAAATAATAGTATTATTCCCTTTTACTTTTCAAGGCTGTAGAACTTGCCTCTAGGATGGCCAGGAATCCTACATCCTGCTTGGGTACAGAAGGGCTCTCCATACACTTTCCCAATCAGGAAAATACAACCAAATGCCACTTTTTCAGGCTCCCCAAGATCTTGACCTCCGAGTGTATATGTATGAATATTGATTCCTGATGCATCCCAGGAGATTTCTGTGTCACCTCCAAATTTCTCTAGAAGGACGGGATGGGGTAGAGGGGGAAATATTTCAGGGCTGCTGCTTTCTATATTCCTTGTGAAACATTTTAAAATTGTGGTTATGTGACGCATTTTTAAATAACTTCTAGGAAGCCAGATGGTTTCGATAAATATCCCAGATATACTTAGTAAAATATATCACCCACACATTTATACCAAATTAAATATATTAATGATTACATGTATATATTTTAAGGCTCCATTACAAAAAAACTTCAGCTTCCACACAAATGAGATTTACATTCAAAATGTATCTAATTTTAAATCTTACCACTCAATCAACTGCATTCATCAGCCCTTAGTTTACCAATGCCACTAAAACCTGTTCTGATGCTGGCAGTTGATATAGGAATTGAAAATGAAACTAATTAACAAGCTAGAGTAGCAACTCTTTTTCACCTGAGGGAAGGACAGAACAATATTTCCACACATAATGAAATCTTGTTACCTCAAGGGAAGAAAACATCATATTCAAGTTACCTACTTTCTCATGATTTTTGCCCCTTGTGGATCATATCAAGATTTGAATGATCTCATCAAATAACTGGAGAGTCATCAATATTAGCCTGATTCCAGTCTCATACAGCATGGTATGGCGAATTCTCTAAAGATATGTAAATCTCTTGTTACACATCTAGTGCTCCAGGAATAAATTTATTGCTCACATGCACTATGAAATATTTCTGCAATAGAAATGTAAGTTTATACTAAAAATCATCAAATGATGTTGAACTACATATAATCTTAAAAATATTCAGTCAAGTGGTTGTTATATTTATATAAGGAAATTAGGTTTCCCTTACCTTAAAAATTGTGCTGTAGTATGTAGAAATAATAAATACTAGAATCATATTATTTTAAATCACACATTTATAAAAGGGAAGAGCATGGCTACATTGTATCAAAATTGTTGGTGGGACCAGAGTGGACATGGGAATTCAGAACCAGGCTGACTGGCCAGTCTGCGCCCTGTGGCTCCCTCTTTCCTCTCCTAGCAGGAAGCAGAGAGCAGCTCCACTGCTGGCCTCTGGAGGAGCAAGCAGGTGCTCAGAAAAGGCCCCTAGTGCATACCTACATTTTATTGCATTCATAGTAGCAACTATTTGTTTCCCAGAAAGACGACTGTCTGTCTTACCAGACTGTTTGTTGCAAACCTTGAAATCTGGCTCATTTTATACAGGATATGAAAACAAATGGCTATTTTCTGCAAAAGAATTTATCCCCAATTTTTTAAATTTCAAAGTTGTTGTCAACATCAGCACTACAAAGCTGGTTTATTGAATATTAATTGGAATGATGCTTTAAAGGGTGATGTTCTCTTCATAGGCCCATGAAATATGTAAATTTGTTATTATAAATATATTTCCAATTTATGACACCTTTTTAAAGATTACATTAAGCAAAATAAAACTTCCTCGGTTATTACATGGAGTGAAATAGGAATAATGATGAAATTCTCTAGATCATCACTAGATGGTACTATGTAACCTAGTAAATATAGTCTAGACCCCCTGTTTTTGCTGCTGTCTGTTTCAGGCCCCTCTCAGATGACTTTTTAATGATTGCAAGTCCAATTATAAGTATAGACACTGATCAAATAGTATTGCACTAGATGAGTGGCCTTGGACAAATCGATTATTCTCCCTGTGCCTCAGTTTCCTCATTGACAAAATGAGCAGATCTTTGGTCCTCATGCAGGACTTCACATCACGGCCTCATGGTCTTGGCTGAATATACCAAGGGTGAGCCTATGACCTAAGAGGACTGACTCAGAATCCTTCCCTGGGGTTTCTTCAAGCTAGAATTAGCAAAAGCCAGCCAGTGTCTCCCTGGCCGTGGGAGCACCGAGATGTAGGATGCAGGTGAGGAGAAACAGGGCAGGCAGCTGGCCTTGAGCAGGGAAAAATGAAGCTGAAAAGCAGAGAGGCAGAGACAAGAGGCCGATACAGAGAGTCCTGGCAGTGTTCACGTCCCCTGTTCCAGCTATTCCCGGACCCCCGAGACGGCCCTGGCCTCCCAGAGGCTGATTAGTCACACTTCTTCAGTCACATATGACAACAAGGTGTCCCTCCAGTAGATATCCCTCTTGGCTCCAGCTAGTTTGATTTAGGTCACCAGCACTTTAACCAAAGGAATGCTTACTAATCCAGGTGGCCACTCATTTTATCCATTCAAAAGTGTGACCAAGCAGTTTAAGTCCGTACCCCACAGTCTGTTCAAGCCTAAATCCCATTGCGTTTAATACCAAAAGAGGAAAAATGCAAAGAGGGCAAAAGGCAAAATAAGGTGAATTAACAGCAAAATCACCTCTTCCAAACAAGCTGAACTTCCCACCTTTGCCCTTGTTAGGAGTGGCCCAACAGTTTCCAGCTCTCCAAGATCACAGTATTAGGACTGTCTATGAAATACCACTTCCCTCCACCCACTATCGTTAATTCAGCCAATTCATTTTTTGTCCCTTTTGAATTCATTACTTTTTCTCCATTTCCACAGC